>NC_134701.1:270709253-270786753 GCF_043290135.1 Rhipicephalus microplus | reverse complement strand
TTGATGCCTAAAGTTCTTCAACAGTCTAGTTAAGGAAACATTCATTCAATCTCCGGACAATACGGGGGAAAGAACTGCATTGCACGCTTCTAGAACAAAGCTGTTCAATTAAGGAGACCCATCCACTAATATTTTAAAGAAGAAAGCTACTACGTTGAGGAAATCTTTGTACTGCTCCAGACTCTAAATGGGATTATTTTTTTTTATTTCATGAACCTTCCTCTAGATGAGCCTCTCCGAAAACTATTTGCCATTCGCCGATCTCCGGGCATACTTTTTGAGTATCTTTCTGGGGGCTTTCAATCGACCAATCGTTGTATGTGCCTCTATTGAGCGATGAGATGAAACTCCTCGTATCTCCTCGTCTGCTTGAAGCGGTTGCCTTGGCCCAAATAAAACACCACTTGAAATAGTGCTTATTTGATTTTACTTACAATGCCTGAAGAGATATCTACGAGTGGCTTGCCCTGCAGATGTTAGACGCCACTCGAAAAAATCTCGTTATAAAATTAGTTTTGCTGGTCACAGGTGAAAGAGTGGCCAATAGACGTACATCGCGCTGTTTGCTATATGCAGTCACGTTGTCTGGATCTCTCTTTCTCTCTTCTCTCTGGAAAAATAAATTAAATAACATCGCCCGTTCGTCAGCCACGCTGAAGCGACGAGCAGGAAAGCGGAGCCCTACACTGTGCCACTTCCGACAGTGGCCCCGCAAGGAGAACTGTATATATGTTATTCGTATATTCTGCCAGCGTCCACACCATATGCACCACTTTCGCGGCGTTCAATTCGCGCCGGCGCTTCTCGCCACTGAGAAACGATTGGCTTCGAAACGGGGCTGCAAATAACCAGAAGCGCAGAATCACGATCGCAGCTTCCTGAACATCGCCCTGCAGAGGCCGCTGCGTCTTCGAACATGCGGCGCGTCGTTGTGATAGCGTTCTGTCGATGGTCGTGCGTTCAACCACAGCGGCCAATTAAGCTGTCTGCCCTGGATGTTCGCTGACATCTGTCAAAGGAGGAAGCCGGGCTCTGAGTGTAGAAAAAACAAAGCATGATCGCCTCCCGTGTATATATACACACACGTTTCGAAACTCCGCTTCCCACAAGAAACGGCGATGCCATGCATGAACGGAAACGGATGCCTTTCGTGGGATGCCTGCTCTTCCACGACCTTCCTGCTACTGGAACCACTCGTGTGTACAGCAGGAAGCTGCCCTTCAAACCATATGGCGCGATTGGTTTGTATCGTAAAATGGTTGCGCAGGCTGCGGGTCAAAGTTTCGTGCAGACATCATCATGTTCATGCATGCGCGAACATGCGCGCGTTGGGCGTCCGCACGTGACATACAAATAAAAAAATGAAAAAAAAGAAAGGCTCTGTGCTTCTTTTTTCTACTGCGCTTGATTTATTTGTAACGTGCTTTGTATTAAGTTAATTTACGTGACGTCCACACGCCATTTTTCTCTCGTATAGCTGGTTCTATAAAACGATGTGGTGGTATGGGGTGCAATAGTGTTTAAGTAAGATGGTGCAAACCGTATTTGTGATTTGTATCAGTATGTATGCATATGTTATACCTAATATTTATATCCTTCGAATATTATTTCGACTATATGAAGCTCCCATGTGGTCCCAGATGTATAGACGTGCTATCACAACGCGACTTCATTGTCTTTCCGACCCTACATGAATAAGCGTACAAGGATTATTTCTTGTTATGAGAGTTACGTTTGTGTAAGTGTGATTTCTTTTCCCTCAATTCGTGTGCATAAAGTTTTAAATAGCTTGGGGAGATTCTTTCTGCCTTTTGCATAGGTTGTAGTAGGCTTCCCACGAATAAAACACATTGTAGGTGAAGCTCTCCTATTATCTCAGCGTGACCATGGTACATGCAAGTAGAGACGCTAGAAGTAAGCCTTGGCCTTTCTACAATAGCTGTCCATGAGGTCGTAAATTGTGCCTTGTACCTACGAGAATATCACCAACATTAATAGAGAGAATTCTTAGTGGGCATTGCTATTTCTGCTCAGTCATCGCTAGGCTCAAGGCAGCGTTCCGTCGTGACCATGCTGTCCTGCAACATACGTGTGTAATCATCATGCAAATAGTCTAAATAAAACAAAAATCAGCCAGATCTTTAAGTAGTCGTCACAAAACAAATAACGTGCAATGAAAACACCATTGACAAAGTTCACACGAGCTCACCGAGTAGTTTATGCATGCTCTAAAGGAATGTAAATTATTTGCAGTCGATGTACACTAGTTTATATGGTCAAATTACTTACAAACCACGCATCGTTAGCGCTCTATCAAACGACTATTACGTTAAACCTGGACAATTTAACAAGGCAGAGTAGGCACACCTATACGCGCGTGGCAGACATCTATTAAAAACGCATTTGTCAGTAATAGTCGCAATTTTAGTTGTCAAAGGGAGCTCCGGGCTTCAAGGTGAGTCAGAGTTTACCTTTTTTACATGTATGGCGGGTAACTGTCGTGCGGATACACATGTTTCTTGACAAAAAAAAAAAAAAACGTAAGCGCCGGCGATATGAAATAAACTTTGCCAAAGAAGGAAACATTGACTCTTAAACTTAGCTAAACTTCTGCCATAAAAAATCACAGCATATACACGGAGTGAATGATGATGAGTGGGGCGAAGCATCCGTCCGTCCATCCATCCGTCCTTCCAGATGGACAAACAGAGGCACAGACAGACGGACGGACAAAAGGACGGACGGGTGGACGGGTGGATGGACAGAGTGACAGATAGGCACGGATGGACTCCCGAACAGACGGACAGACAGACGGACAGACAGACAGACGGATGGATGGATGGATGGAAGCACGGACGGACGCACGTATAAACGGATGCACGATATGTGGCGCATAATCACTTTAAGCGTGCACACAACTGCGTGCTGATCTGTGGGCTGCGTTTATCAAAATATTGTAGATTGAAGCAGGAAGATGGATTAATTGGAAAATCGAGTTTTCATTTTCATAAAGTAAAGCGCCTAAGAAATATAAAAATAAGAAGAGGGCTGGAAGTCACAGGAAAAAGTACCTGTCTTGGGCTTTTTCTCTGCTAATTTTTTTCCCAATTTTTTTGAGCGCTAAAAATGCGCGACAGTACATCAACCGGGTTGCATATTTGCATATATTTTTAATGCGATACTCGTTACTTGCATTAGTTTAACTTCCGACAGTCGTCATTACAGAATTCTCTAATGACGAATTGAACCTTAAGGTTCAATTTCGTAAGGGTAGCTAGATTTGCTGTGTATCAGGGCGCCACGTTGCCTTATGTTTTAAGATATCTCAAACCGAGCATATTTTTTTATCTGTGAAAAAAAAAAAAAAACTGCCGCCTGTGTGTGCTTATTCTGTTGCAGTTTTAACGACCAACTGGCATACTGACGGTCGTTCTGAGGAGCTCTCACGCGCACAAAAGAAATTACGCAGTATGTATCCCCTTTATTTGATGAATTAATGAACGAGTAGACCCTTCATTGAAGGGTAAGCTCATTACCCCAAGCGAGGAGAGTATGAAATTAATAAGGAATAAAATATTCAGCAAGTAAGCGGGAGTTACGAAGAAATAGCTGAAGGGCGAGTGCCGTATGGTATCAAATCATATATTATTTCCCTTCTTTTCTTGAATTCGAAGAGGCGCAGCCAGGTGCAAGCTCCAGGAATAAGATGCATCGTCATATTTTCTAGTTTGGGTGCGGCTAGTTTGCGCGTATGCCTGTGATGTCAGGCGTATAAGGGCGGAACCATGGTTTTGTGAAACGTATACGACGATGACAGCTTTGAATTCAACGCTGAGCCCTATATAGTCGTCCGAAGGGCTAAACAAGCCAGGATGACGTATGAATAGATGGATGGATGGATGTATCCGGCTGTGCCCTTTAGATCGGGCGATGGCTCACGCTCGATCTTAATACGTATATGGTATCTGCCGTATGACGTCTCCGCGACATGACGTCACCTGGCGTCGACGAGAAAAAGCCGAGAAAAGTAAGCGGAATTGTTGTTTTTAAAACTTATTTCGTGCCAGAATTGATGAAGAACTAAACGTATCTTGCATTAATTGTCCAGAAAAGTGTATACTTGCGGGCAGACGATTGAACCGGTGCGACATGAGTGATCCGAGCGTTCCGCTCAGCCACCGTGTTGATTAGACAACAAAGTAGCCTGCGTCGTATTTGTCTCCGATGCTGTCTTCGCCAAGCTGTCTATACTTTGCGCGCTATATACGTGATAACTTGAATTGTACCTACCTCATATTGATTCGTTGTTGAAAGTGAGAATCCAAATCCGAGTGCCAGCGGTGGTTCTATATATATATATATATATATATATATATATATATATATATATATATATATATATATATATATATATATATATATATATATATAATCATAAGCCTCCACTGTGGCTCAGTGGTATGGCGCTCGGCCAGTACTGCCCCGCACTTTCGGGGTCGCGTGACCCCGAAAGTGTGGGTTCGATTCCACCAGCGGCTGCTGCATTTCGATGAAGGTGCAACTTAGGTTCGTGCAATGCGCGATTTCAGCACGCTTTAAAGGACCTCAGATAGTCGAAATTGTGCGGAGAGTTTCGTATTTCATCTCTCATAGTCTGAGCTGCTTTGTTGGGACATTAAACCCGATTAAGCAAAACAGCCAACAATGCTGCACCATAAAGTGTCTCCGCAGCGTTGCTAATGTCTCACAGTTCACTGTCGCATGCTAGGGCGATTCATTGCCACGTTGAGGAATATTTTAAAGGTGATATAAATCGCACATCTATCGGTCATCTGATTGTTAATGAGAAAAAGACACTTAATACACAAATGTCATCAAGTAAAGTTGAGGTACTGGTGAATTAGTGCATAACGCTGAAAGAATAAACCATGCAAAAGGACGAAGGGCAAAGGAGATATAGGCACACCCAATGACTGCACTAGGAGCTCTGGGATTGAACAGTTGCTAGTCCAGCCTTTGTGCGTGCCAATTTGCTCCTTCATCCTATTTGACTGGCTCATTCTTTCAAATGCCAACAAGTTCGCTATATAGGAAATCGTAATGAGGGAAACGTTTAGAAATCGCCGTCGTCCAGGTCTCGAAAAAGTCGTCGCCCACGAATCCACTGCAGGTCTAATCGGAGAGGGGGAGTAGTGACTCGTCGCCATCGATTTCTTGGCCAGGCCACGGGACGACGAGGGTCCGAGAGCGCGAAATGACCTGCGGTGCCGCTGGGGAAGCCATGCATCGAGCGGCAAGCAGCAGCAACCGAGCAGACACGCAGGCAGGAGTGGAAAAGCGTGCCCTCTCTCCCTCCTCCATTTATGGCTGGGCCGGCACGGCGGGGCCGAGTGCATTTTCATCTCGACTGGTCATTCCGCTGCACAGAGGGGCGTGACCGTCGGCCCGGACGGGACAGCCGAACGTGCGTGAGTGTCCGGCCGGCCCCGAGCGCACGCCTCCGCTGAATCGCAGATGGGAGGGCAGATGGGCATTAATTGCGCACAGACGTAATGGACGACACGTCAAAGGACGAGAGAGCGCAAAAGAAGTGTAAGGAAAGGGCAGTGGTGAGAGGAGGAATGGGAAAGAGAGAGTAATGTGTGACTCCACCCAGGTCCCGACCAATCCCTGCCTCGCGTGCCGTCCGAAAAGGAAAAGACAACGCACCATTTCTACGACGTCACTTGATGGGGCCCCTCTCTATACGTGAACACGGGGGCTCTTTCTCTCCTCCCGTTTCCGTGCCCGCTTGTTCGGGTTCCCCTCCCCCCCCCCCCTCTTCACCATTTTCGCTTCGTAGCTCGGTTTCTTGATACTAGCCTTTCGAGAGGAATCGCCTCTGTCTCTATGTCGCTTTCTTTTTGCGCGTCTCGGACTCGCTTGGTTCTATTTCGCTTCGTTTGTAAGTAGTTGTATCTGTGGACGTGCCTTTCTGCGATCCCCCCCTCCCCCCCCCCCCGACATTTATTCTTTCTGTTTCGTTGCCGCTTTTGTCTTACCTGGCCACCGCACCAAGCCGTGCCGTGTCACACGCTCTGCCCGAAGCGGAGGACGGTGTCCCATAGGTATGCGAGGAAGGGAGCACAAATTGCACCCGCCGAAAATGAGAGGCTTGCGTCGTCCCCTGCGTCCCACGGATCCATCACGGGAAGTGATGAAAATATTATAGCGGCTGTCGGGCCGCATATTAAATTAAAAATTCGGAGCAAGCTCGTCGAATTCTCGCCGCATAAAAACTAAATGCAGCGAAGCAAGCACAGAAGAACACGTGTTACTGAGGTAATTGTTTATATGGTTTATAAGAGTAAGAATTGACGATGGTGTCATTGCAATGCGCTGTGTCATATCTATACCATTTTAGTCATGTCCTTTGTAAAACGCTATAGATATAGCCAGGACACTAGATCATTTCGTCTACTTGTCTGGCTATAGCTGTCACGTTATCCGAGACCTGATAAAGAAGGAATGAGCCACGCAAATGCGATCAACAGTAAACATTCGGGACATCCCTTCTGTATAAGGAAAAAAGTATACGCCACGTTTTATCAGAAATGACCTGGTCATACGTGTAGCTGCTGTGCAGCTTAGACTGAAAAGGGAAACACTGCACGCGCATGTCAAAGCACCAGCCAAAAGTTCGAATGCCAAAGATGATGCGTTAAGCTCTCTCTTCGATATCGCTTTTGCTTTCACTTATGATTAATTGGCCCAGAATCACCGCATATTTGCATTTGCGCATGTATGCTCTGATGCGAGGAAAAAAGGACATCATTGCAAAGTTCCTTTAACTGCTAATCCGACTCATATTGGCAGTGGCAAACAGTCGCAACTGTGTTGTTGGGACGTGTCATATCTTGTGGTGGAAGGAATCGGATTTCTGGCAGAGTTGTTCTGGTTTGATCTTGTATATAACAGCTGCGCAGAACGAACGAGTCATCGATACATGTTACATTTTGATTTTGTAGAATAAAGCTTTAGGAAACTACGTTATATTGCAACTATACATAAATATGGAAGCCACAGATGCAGAGCAACGTTCTAATGTTACATCTACAGTAAATAGCTGGCATAGCGGCCTGTTCAACCGAAAAGTAAACCTTTATCGCATTAAACTATGTTAGTGGTAAGAGAAAAAAATACAGTTATCGAATGAAGCATATGTGGCTTTTAATATTCGAATGAAGTGTATCAACGGGCTTAATGATCCTCATTCATTAATGATACTCAACAACCTGTGCTCAAATATTCCTCGAATCAGCGAGTCGTTCTTTTTTTAGGCATTCACTCTCACCCTCTTTTTAACGCACACGCACACCCCCATAGCCCACACCGGCAACCGGCTATTTAAACATACAAGGCAAATGACACTATAAATTAAGCGAAACATAGAAGCCAAGCCTCGGGCCCGAATTCAGCACGATTCTAATCGTGCAAATTGCCGGGCGCTGTTCCACTACGGTATATAGCAGTCCAGGTAACCGAGAGCCAGTTCATTTCGACGGCACCAGTGGCGAGCCGAGCGCACTTGTTTTGCTCTTCGTACGTCGACAGTTTCATGGTGGCTCGGTGCCACGCCGGACGGGCAGACCAGCGCCATTTGCTGCTGGACACGTGCACTGGTTCGTCCCAGCGCCCGAGAAAGGCGCACAACCTCTGCTTCCGTGCCGGGCCACATATGGGACGTGAGCCAGTGTATAGTGTGGCATGTGGAAGGGAGGTGCCTAAAGCTCCACTGTAGTGACAGTACGGCGCTATAGCGCCATACTGTCGCTACAGTGGTGCTAGGCACTGCGCCATGCTCCCGACCGGGTTGCAGAAATTAGGTGCCTTTTCTCATCTTCTAACCACTACCACCACCACAGTGGTGCTATTGTGGTGCACTGGTGCTATTGTGGTGCACTAGTGCTATCGTGGTGCAGTGGTGCTATCGTGGTGCAGTGGTGCTATCGTGGTGCAGTGGTGCTATAGTGGTGCTACAGTGTCGCTACAATGGTGCGCTACTGTCCAATCGTATACAATTGAACGCAAGGCGTTGGTGCTGTAACATTGCGGCAACGAGCAATCTGACTTCATGCGGGAGCAGCAAAAGCTATACACCAGGTGAAAGAAAGAGAAAAACGGAGACGGAGAAGCTGTATAAGCTCAAATATTGCCTCCCAAAGCAACAACAACAACGACAACAACATAGTAGTTCTCATTACTTTTATAATTTTATTCTATCATTCGTTCTAGTTTTTTGTGTTTTCGTATCTTTTTTCAATGCTATACTATCACGTTGATGGGATCCTAAAGGCTCCCTTTAGGCTCCCTTTATGGGATGCTAAAGGAAGCCTAAATTTCATGTTTTACACATGTAAATGAAAAAAAAAACATAATAGACACATTGACGTCATTATTATTATTATTATTATTATTATTATTATTATTATTATTATCATCATCAAGAACAAGAACAACAAAATATTGCGTCTTACCTCTATTTATCTTCGTTGTTTGAAGACAAAAGACGAAGCAAATATGGCAACATCGTCCACTTGCCGCTTTGATATAGTATACAGTAACTTGAACTGAAAATAGGCGTGAACATCCAAAAAGGATGAACAGTTAAATTCAACCTGGGGATCATTCAGCGATTTGTTTATTATTTATTTCATTTTATTACCATTACTGCCGTCTAACTTATTGCAGAAGTGAGTACATAGAAATGCATATTGTTTCGCAAGTGACTACGTACCATACGTTCAAAATACAATAAAGCTATAAACAATGGAAAGAAAACAGTATAAAGATGGCACAGGTGATTATTGAAAACAGGCAACTGCTCCACAAATTTATCGTTAGATGTCTCTCGCAGTAACCTCTCAGGGGGATTCCAAATTCCAACATATCTCATGTAAAAAAAATAAATTGAACATAAATGAACAATCTTCATAATGACTTCACGTGGGCCGAGAAGAAGGTTTATTATTTGTAAGCTCTGTTTACTATATATATACGGGCCAGCTGCCCATTTATGTCCAACGTTGCGTCCCATCATATAAACAATTCCACAGCGAAATAACCTGCAAGTTTGTTCATGCGCGGCCGTCCAGTTTGTATACATATTGTCATTTTTTAAACCAGTCTATCCGCTTGTGCGTTAAGTAAATCTAATGCAAGTTCTCAAATAAACATCCGGGGTAGAAACACCGCACACATATATAATCACTGCGCGTGTTACATTACGTTTGACTACTACATCAAGCAATTCGATCAAGTATTGTGGCTGCGTCAGCTGCTTCCATAATATACGAAATAGAACTTCCCATCCGTTGAATCATACTACTTCGCTTGCTGCCGGTATCATGCGGTACATGCTTTTTGTTTTACTTTTATTATACTCTGACCCCCTATAGCCGTTCCTCCATGTCGTTGGGCAGGCAGTCCACGTCGGTCCTGCAACGCTGCGGTGCGTGACGGGAAACCGTGGCCCACCGGCTGACAAATGTCCGGTTGGTTTCGGAAAACGTGCCGACCGAGCTGTGTCCGGTTTCGGCGTGTATCTTCCTGTGCAGTACAAGAATATATGTGTACGCGTACATTTCCTTGTGCAGTGCCACGCGTGCGCGTGTCGATAGGTCAACGAGCACGGTTGTATGTCCTTTTTGCGCCGTATCTGTTGACCATGTGCTGACTGACCATGTGGTTAGTCGTAGGTGGTGCATAACGGAGGGGGGTACGCTTCCCCTTCTCTCCTCTCCTGATGATCCAACTGCTTCTGGACTACCCCATACATCCACGCTGTGAGACTTTGTCGACTCATTGTTCCATACGCCGGGTATATGCAGGTTTTTTGGCGATAGTCGTGACTGAGAGTCACTATATGTGTTGCATTCCAAGAAACGTTTACGTGCAACATAAGTGACCTCAGAACTTCGGCGACCAAAACTATAGATTGGCCGTTGTGAGAAGCACTTGATCGCTGCATTTTCATTTTTTTTTTGCATCCTCCGTGAAGTTTGTTTTCTTGTGGACTCGACCAACGCAAGGAGGTAGGAGGTGGCTGGAACAAGACTACGCCCCCTCCCCCTCCTCTCGGATAACCATGAGCGTGCTTATGAGTTAGCCTATGCTATCTGTTTAAGCAGTAAAAAAAAAGAACCAGAATAGGCTGTGAATTTTTTCTACTTATTGTTTATTTACGAATTTTACAACACAAGTATTCTCATAACGCCGAGAGAAAAAAAAAAAAAGACCAAAGCAATACCGCAATCACGAGGAACATGATATTTTCTGAGCCCTATCTACATTGAATTTCTGTTTCGTGATTCACTCTCTTCTGCATTAAGCTTGCGTGATTGAGTCAATGGCGATACGAAATATTAGACTGGGGTTGGCCTTAACTTGACAACGGTGTAAGTATGTTGGAGCAGAAATCCTGTAAGCATTTCTTCGGGATATATATATAGCTTTTACAAAACCTTGGAAGACGCGAGGCACTGTAGCGCTTCCAATTTGGAAAAGTTGCGGGATTTCTGGCACCTTATAGTTGCACACGTGTATACGACTTTGCTACAAAGTACGACCGACAGCGTGGCGCATGATGCAAAGTGGCTGGCGTATCTCCACTCTGCAAATGTATGGGACGACGGCGACGCACGTAAAATCGCATAATAATTGCATGTACCGTGTTAAATCAATACATCTTGCTCATAAATTCCATGAACAAGAGCAAAGATGCGTACTTGAGACACCGACCATACGTCGTATGAGCGGTGTGGCATGGCGTGGCTTGAATCGAGGTTGTGGACATCTGTGTGCAGAAAGGCAAGGACATCAAGCTTTGTCATGGTAAGAGGGTAAAAAAAAGCAGCAATTTTGTGCGAGCTCCATTACTTGTTTTCTTTGATATATTTGGCATAAATCAGAGTCGATCCACATCGAAGTTTTCTTTATTATAACATCATCAGGAGCTGTTCACGAACAGCAGTTTTCACGTGGTTCTACTTCATCAATGAGGACCCGCAGGTCAAGGAATCGAATTCCGGCTGCGGCGGCTGCATTTTCGATGTAGGTGAAAATGAGGCCCATATGCTCAGACTTGGGTGCACGTTAAATAACGTGCACCCAGAGGGGTGGTTGACATTTCAGGAGCTCTCCAATACGGTGCCTCTCAGAATCATATATATGGTGGCTTTGGAACGTTGATTAATTGATGGATTGATTGATTTGGGGGGGGGGGGTCACGGGCCTGGCGTGCCACCCCCTGGTTACGCCCCTGGGTCAGAATCAATCCAGGAACACGCACGACAGCGTGCTTCCTAATTATGTGGTGATTCCCGCCCGTACAACCCCAGAATCTATCCTCGAAAATCACCCAGACCTCTCTACACGTTAATATTCACTGTTTGTACTCGTATAAAGCTCAAAACAACTTCTATGATTTTCGGTCTACTGCGCATTTGTAGTGGTTACGGTGCTCACCTGCTGACTAGAAGGTCCCGGGTTTGATTCCGGCTGCAGCGGTCGCATTTCGATTGAGGCGAAAATGCTAAAGGCCAGTGTGTTGTGCGGTGTCAGCGCGTACGTGTTAAAGAACATCCGATGATCGAAACTCTCGGAGTGTACTACTACGGGCGTGCCTTATAGTTATATCATGGTTTTGGCACGTCAAATCCTCGACAATATTATTAATTTTCACGTAGAACGTATTCCAATCTCATATGTTTAATTAAACAATGTAATTTTCCACGTTCAGAAGCATTGTATCATTGCTGAAAACAGTGTTCAAGTAGCTGCCGGCCACTTGAGTGACACTTTTTTCTTAGCTTTAGCTATAGTGAAGTTATGGATGACAGGGAACAAAAAATGATTTGATACTAGCTGCAAGGGATAGATAAGAAATAAGCGAGAAAGAAAGCAGAAGTAATAGCTATAAAAATTTGAACTTGTGCAAGAAAGCAGCTTTGCAATAGGATGGAAAGGTAGGCTAGTTGGTAATTCATGATTGTTCAGCGAACTGGGAGCGCGGGAGAAACACAGACACGAAGCAAAGAGGAGGCACACAGCACGAGAGCTTCCTCTTTGCTTCGTGTCTATGTTACTCCCGCGTTCCCAGTTCGCTGAACAATCAAGAAAGCAGCTTACCAAACTCGTTGTTTTCAACTGGGGTTTAAGCGTGCCTGCCGTAAGCATAGATAGATGAGAGAGAAAGACAGAATGGAAAATACTTTCCATCCATCTGCTCATTTCATTGCTGGTGTCGTACATGTAAACATACGCCCTTAGAAAAAAAGGGAAAAGAGCGAGCATTTGAGTTCGAAGTTGGAATGCGTATGTACATTTGACATGTGATTTCAGCTGTCCGATATTTCATTTGTGCCTGTTCATTCAAACTGTTATTGTTTATCTACTGCATCAAATATTAAAACATCAAACTGGACATTCCGCGTCTTTTCCTACGAAGAATATTTCTGGCTATTATCTGTGCTTAAGTATTTTATTTCTTTAAGTCTACCAAATAGGATTTGTACATCGTACAGTTAAATAAAAATTACTTAGAAAGGACGGGCTTGCAAATTATTTACATACAATTGTACATCAATCCTTGCATTAAGAGCTTGCTTTGCTATAAGAGGAACATCTGGAGAACCTATTCGTCAGCCAACATCTACTGAAGCTACACTTACCTGCCTCGATCGTCAAAATGAACGTAACCGAACGTAATTAACAGTAAGTTGAAAGGCTCGTAAACATTAACTGCTTTCATAGACTGCAACTGTTAATTACTGTAAGTGATAAAGACGTCAATGTGCGTGAGTAGTAAAGCTCATATCATTATTACACGACTCCAGTAAAGTCCATAACAATGCATCAAATATATCGCATCGTATACGTACATGACCTTGATATGGTCAATATAAAACGCTAATGACCGCCCCCTTGTCCTCATACATCGTGAGATTTCGCGCGGGCACTGACATTCGCTTGTGCCCCTTCGACATTGAGAAATAAATGACTTAAGTGGCGCCCATCGGCGTTGCTTACTGTGGGCTTGACTTGGTTTGGCTCCCAGCATATCGCATGTGTTCATGCGTTGGTGCCGCATTTGCATGCGGTAGCGCTCGTTCACGCGTCTATATCCCACGCGCGAAGACTCATTACGTAAACACAACAGCGGCTGCTTTGCCGCCACCGAGTCCGGCTCAGAGTCGGTGGGTGGCGCTACATCTCGGTTCTCGTCGTTAATATCGACGGCTGGTATACGTTCCAATTAGGCACGTTCGCGCACAGCCGTGCATGTATGAATGCAGGCGGTCACCAATCGTGTGTGTAACGCATATAAGCATATACGTATGCGTGCATGCGAAAGAGTGCTTGGGCGCATCCTCCGATTTCGATGCCTCGAGCAGTGCGCATGCTTTTTTCGTTCGAGGTGCGATGGTGGCTGTGTATTTACGTTTGCAGGCGAGTGCGTACTGCACATATTTGCCTCTATATCTACAGGAATCCGGCAATGCGTGCACTTGCGCAGATATGATGATGAATGATAAGAATATGCGCGATCAGGCAGCGGCGGTTTGCATGGCATCGCCTCATATGTTTATATATACGGCAAAGTCACTGCGGCGGACTGCTGTGTTTGAATGTCGATTCCATGCATTACGTTTACTAAAGCGCACCTTCTAGGCCCCCGTCCTTGCGTTTAGCGGTGTCGCAGTCGGCCTTGGCGTTGTCGGCCTAACCGACAGAGCAAACCGGTACGAAAGCGAGCGAACGAGGACGAAAGAGAGCAAACGCGGAGTCTGTTGAGTCACCGGCCTCTGACGTCGCTTCCTTGCTCCTTCACGCACGCTATAGTACCTCGGTTACAACTCGTGAGCATGCAGCGCTGGCGGCAACTTTTCTGCGACTGACTTGGCTTGTCATAGCGGGACTCGGCGTTTCGTTCAAGTTCGCGACGCCTGCAATGCACAGAGTGGTGGCGTGCGTATAATACTGGATCGCTGGCAGTGTCAGTGGCAATATGTAGCTAATGTTATACAATGATACAACTGCGGATAGCCGATACTCCAAACACTGATGGCGTTGCCCATAACGAAGCTGTGATCGGAATTCGCATTAGGAACTATCGTAATTGCCGAGGAATTCTTATATGTGAGCGAAACGATCGAGTGACAGTTTTTCTATTGTACTTGGCATACAGACATCGTTCATAGGGAGTGCATTATTGGCGCTTTCCTTCTAGACGCAATTTGTCACGTAAACACTTCGGTGACACAAAACGTGCATTTACCTTTGCTTCATCATTCGCATGCAAAGGTCAAGACCCGTGCTTTTAGGGGCAAAGCTCCTTAAAAGCCGCGGCACCCGTTCGTCCCTCGTAGTAGTACGTAACATGTCTTACGCTTCTACCTGAAAGTTGCCGGTGGGATATTTCTCTTGTGCCTTGTTGAACAGTAAACAATTCGCAGCGTGCACGTTAACTAAAAGCCAAATTCTCCTGTATCTCATTCCCCATTAGCAGCCATTGACATGTACATTGAGCACTTTCTGACAAGGAAGGGTTGCTACGTCATACTCGCTGGGCGTAACCTCCTTGGTTTTAGAAAGGTTTAGCGAGCGTTGGGCCGCAGTGCCATGAATAGAGTGAACTAGTATATACCCTGAACTTGAGGTGGTTGAAGGTGGGAAGTAGACACGAAGCGCAAGCCGTAAAAAAGTGTGTGCGTGCCACCTCTCGCTTAGTCCTTGGAATGTCCGCTGGATGGCGGTGCTTCTATATGCGGAATATATAATGAAAAGATGCAAGATGGTGGTACTTGGAGTGTTGACTAGCTGGATGGACGGACGCATGGATGGCTGCACGGACGGATGGACACATGGAGGAATGCAGGGGCGGATGCATGGATGAACACAGGGATGGATGCATGGTTGGATGTGTGGACGCACGAACAGACGCACGCACGGATGGGTGAATGGACGCATGGACGGTCACATAGACGGATGCATGGAAGGACGGAAGCAAGAACGAATGGGCGGATGGATGCTTTGCCCCACTCTCCATCATTCACCCCGTTGATATACAGCCATTTTTTACCATTGCTTTCGAACATTGAAAACATTATTATTATGAGGCAACGACTACATTTAAAAGGCTTTCGTTTTTTTTTGATAATGATAATGATGCCTCATTAGATGAATACTTTTCACTATGCTGTCAAATATATGGGCTGGTCTGCACTCGCACGTATACAAACTGCTCAGAAGTACACTCTTTCGCGGATGTATAGACAAGGGACAAGCGTCTTTTTAACTAAGAAACCTATTAAAGTGACTGAAAGCGTAAATAAGCAAGAACAGTGAGTTAGAAAACATAGACAGGCACAAGAAGAGTTCAGGACTAACACCTTAATTTATCCTTGAAAGCGACAAACGTTGACCACGCGGACCCACCGGTGCATGCGTATGTGTGACAGCAACGAAGACAAACAACTCAAGGCAACCACTTCCATCTGCAGGCGTCTACGTTTTATTCAATAAAGGCAAGCCATTTATCTGCCAACACGGATGGTGCACAGAAGCTTTTTTCAGGACCCGTGTAGTCTATAGGTATTCGAGAAACTTGAAGAATTTCTCATTCTTTGAAGGTCTCAGCTTTTCCAAGCCCCGCCGCGGTGGTCTAGTGGCTAAGGTACTCGGCTGCTGACCCGCAGGGTGCGGGTTCGAATCCCGGCTGCGGCGGCTGCATTTCCGATGGAGGCGGAAATGTTGTAGGCCCGTGTGCTCAGATTTGAGTGCACGTTAAAGAACCCCAGGTGGTCTAAATTTCCGGAGCCCTCCACTACGGCGTCTCTCATAATCATATAGTGGTTTTGGGACGTTAAACCCCACATATAAATCAATCATCAGCTTTTCCAACTACAGAAACACTGATAAGAATACAACGGCATTATTTCCAGATAGATAGATAGATAGATGGATGGATAGATAGATAGATGGATAGATAGATAGATGGATAGATAGATAGATGGATAGATAGATAGATGGATAGATAGATAGATGGATAGATAGATAGATGGATAGATAGATAGATAGATGGATGGATAGATGGATAGATGGATAGATAGATGGATAGATGGATGGATAGATAGATAGAAGTGTAGAATGTTGAAGCACTCGGACACCTAATAGGGGTCTCAAACACGGGGCCCCGGACCGCATGCGGCCCACAGGCCCCCCGAATGTGAGTTACTCACGATAGCTTTCATCCCATAAATTTTTTTAATGTCTGTGCGACTGCTTGCGACATCGCTAGATGGTGCTCGCATCATTTTCTTGTTAGGGAGCCTACACGAACGGCCGTTCATGTAGGCTCCCTATTTCTTGTCTATCGTGGTTAAGAGAACACATTGTTTCGGGTAACATACACACACAAGAGTGGTATTTAGGGTCTTTCTTTGTGTGTTGTGAGAGAGAGAGATACAGAGAGGAATCTTTTGAGGACACCGTTTTCTGAAACACAACCGCCGAACAATCCATACTTTAGAATCGGCGTCCAGGTTTTTGTCATTGAGGAGTTCGGTACAGACATGGTTCGCGAACCTTGACGCCAAATCCCCTTCAAAAGTATTATGAGATTAGCTGATGTTTCCCGGCCCTTCACGGAACTAAAGTTCGTGACTGCAGCCCGGTAGCTGACGTGAGTTTTAGACCCTTGCTATACAGTGTCATACTACACAGCCTGTACAACCGATGGTGCAACTGTCGAATGTGCGAGCGCATGCCAGAAAAAGGGCTCACGCTTGGTCCGCTGTATTTCTTTCCATGCGTTCTTTCTGCATACCTGTTCCGCTGTATGTCGCGGGGTGTAGAACCATAAGATGCAATTAGGAATATTAATTAGAGGCTTTACGTGGTCGACTGGACTTCTTGCTCACATCCGCGCTCGAACGCAATTAGGTGGAGGCGGGTCGCTTTAATGGCCGGCCTAGCGACGCCGCACGGTCACCGGGAGACGAATTTCCAATACCCACGCTTCTTTTGCCTTTCCGAGCGAGCGCTTGGCTTCGATTGCGACGAATGTCGTTGTGCTGTAGATAGTAATCTAGCTTGCGTGCAGGGTGGTCCGAGTCGTGCCTTATTTATGTCGCTTAATGTAAGCGTAATGGTCCTTGATACCTGTCCCCAGTCGCGGAGCTGCCCTGGCAAAAGAAAGAGACCATGGAAGCCCCGGTGTATCTTGATAAACAATACAATGAATAAATAGATAAGCGAAAACTACAACACACCTCAGCGAAGAAGAAATGAAGTTTTGGATCACTCGTCACTGATTGATTGATTAATATGTGGGGTTTAACGTTCCAAAAGCACCACATGATTATGAGAGACGCCATAGTGGAGGACTCCGGAAATTTCGACCACCTGGGGTTCTTTAACGTGCACCCAAATCTGAGCACACGGGCTATAGGCATTTTCGCCTCCATCAAAAATGCAGCCGCCGTAGCCGGGATTCGATCCCGCGACCTGCGGGTCAGCAGCCGAGTACTTTAGCCACTAAAGACCACTGCGGTGGGGCACTCGTCACCGACAGAGAATATTGCCGCTCGAGAGACTTATTTTTTTTATTGTTATGTAACTAGCCTGTTACTCGTGCAACCACCGCTTGGAGCAAGCCGTGACGTCTGACGACGCAGTGTTTGGGAAACTTCCATTATTTTTTTTTTCAGAATGTTCTGCTCTGCACCCGCACGTCGCGAGTAGCTGAGTCTATTCTGGATCCAACACAAGCACCAGTGATAACGCGGGGATGTTTGATCAGGTGTACATGTACATAAAGGCGCCGTGTTTCACAGAGGACCAGATTACTGACGACCGACGTATGTGCTCGACGCTATCGTTCAATTGAGCGTGTCGCTCCTTTTTTTATGGGCTCAAGTTGGCCCACTGAGACGTTTCATCTTCGCCTGCACTATTGTTTCTTTCTGTAATACCATACGTATTGATCACTAGAATAGGGATTGACAACCTTTTGAGGCGAAGAGCCGGGTTGCAGGAATCTGACAAAGTGAAGCCCGAAATGACAAATTGCCAAGGACCGGGATCTTTACAGCTCAAGAAAAAAAAAAAATAGAATTAGGCAAATATACAATAGTGTACTAAGATGAAGCAGAAATGGAGCAAGATGGAGCAGCGCGTATGTCACAAGGTTGTAGTCTACAAACTGGTCAGAAGAAGAAGAGCACCAGCAAAAAAAAAAAAAAAAAAAAAAAAACTTCCCATGCGACTTTTGGTGCTGAACGTTCTTGCGTTCCTAATCGACGTGCAAATATTTGCAGTTTAAATATTCGCGCGTTTCCGCCGCTCCCATGGCGCGGCGGCACCGTCACGCGTTGAGTTCATCCAGGAGCATGAGACAGCTAGAGATGCCGCAAACGGTTTTGCAGTGAAGCTAGCTGTCAAGGGCCAGTTCCTCCACTGCCGGGATCGTGGAGCATCGGCGTCTCGACACAAAAATGGGACCATTTCATCGTCACATTTCACCGCCACCCTCACTCGTGCACGACGAGGAGTTTCTCATGGTGTAGAATGGACGCGTAACCAGTGACACGCACTTGTAGATTCTAGATGAAGGTTTTTCCCTGACATGGTATTGCCACAAAAAATATGTCTTCCCTCCCCATTTTGAGAGCCTGTGCAATTACACGGTGCATCTGGCAGTCGGGTTATGGTGTATCTCGTACAAAGTACCCACAATCTATTAACCAAACGAATGCGGTACGACCACCTCCCAGTCAATTTTCGTGCATTCGTACGAGGTAGCATAACCTCACAGCGGAAGCTTCGGGACGTGCACTACGCGATGAAGAAGCATGCGATGAGCAAGGATGTGACGACGTTACCTGGTCGAGTGTCATTATGGGAAACAATGTCAATAAAGAGCGATGTATTTTTGCCCCCGTGTATAACGTCCTTTGAGTTCGAAACTGCCACATCGGCCTTCAGATAGGAACAGACAACGGAGTTCTGACGTCGTGCCTGATGCCGCAAGTTGACGACACCTGCTCTATAGAAGGTACTTTTCGTACAGGTAAAGGTAGGATATAAGTACAGGTACGAACGTTGCATATTGTGCAGGTACGACATTTGTAAACGGCAGGGCACCTTGCGTGAACATTGCCCCGCCGCGGTGGTCTAGTGGCTGAGGTACTCGGCTGCTGACCCGCAGTTCTTGGGATCAAATCCCGGCTGTGGCTGCTGCATTTCCGATGGAGGCGGAAATGTTGTAGGCCCGTGTGCTCATGCAGATTTGAGTGCACGTTAAAGAACCCCAGGTGGTCTAAATTTCCGGAGCCCTTCATTACGGCGTCTCTCATAACCATAAGGTGGTTTTGGGACGTTAAACCCCACATATCAATCAACCTTGCGTGAACATGCGGGATTATCGAATCCATATCTTTGTCTCAGTTGACGTTACTTTAAAATTGAGGTTTCGTTAAAAGCACGAGAGAATCGTAGCATCGAAAAACAAACGTCTGTTAAGAGAGATAGAGAGAGATTAAGAGAGAGAGAGAGAGAGAGAGAGAGAGACGTGCACAATAAACGATGGTGTCAGTCAGCAGTTATTTCCGATACAATTGAAGTCAGACTTGACACAAGTAACAGGGTGAAGCCTTGGAGCTGTCTAGTTTGGGATGTTTCGCACAACAGGACCCAGAGAAGCGGAATGGCAAAGATGAAGCGTGTGCACACATGAAAAAAGAAAAAGAAGAACATCCGTGAACAGGTCTCGCGGGTTTCGAAACCAATCCCAGTGTTCTCACAGCCTTATTAAATTAAAAGAAAGAGAGAAGGCAGAAGCGCGTCCTCAATCTTTCGGTCATCCACCGCGCGCGAGCAGCCATCAAGATGCTCACGCATCTGCGGCAGCAAAGCCGTTGTTCTTCTTCTGCTTCTTCAAAGTCAGTTCTTCCTCGCTCGAGGCGACGCGCTTCCACTCGCAGACATGCGCGCGCATCTGAGAAGGCTTCGCGAGACGAGTGTGCGTGTGTGTGGCAGTCACGACGCGTGCGTCAGGACAGGCTTGGCCCCGTCCCGTTCGACTCGTGGTTCTTCTTGCTGTTGTCGTTTTATACGGGTTTGTTTCAACGTCCGACCACCCTCTCCACCTTCACTGTAGTACACGCCACCCGCTTATTTTTTTTTCGTCGTCAATTTAAGGGGGCGTTCATCTAAAGACAGGTCCTGCTCTTTCATTCTTTCATGTCATGCATGCGGTCTTTCCACTGCTCTTAAAGATCGGTCGAGCTAAGAGGAAATACTGGGCTTCCCAAAAGTGAAGCGTATATATATATATATATATATATATATATATATATATATATATATATATATATATATATATATATATATATATATATATATATATATATATATATATATATATATATATATATATATATATATATATATATATATGCTGAATGTGCCGCCTCAGAGATGATGATCGGTTGACGAGAGACTCGCGAAATACGTAGGAGATAACAAGAAAAACAAAATCAGTGCTCGAAACTGCGTGTGTTATCGATATAGGAGTGTTGAGGATGCCATTTAGGCTCGTAATAGGAATTCCAGTCCGTGCTCGGGCGAAACGCTCGAGCGAGCATGTGGGGCGCCGGATGCCCTCGGCGTTTATTAGGCCACGTTTTCCATCAGATTGCGATAGCTCGCTCGTCCGTCGTTTAGATGCTTCTTGAAGTAAGGTGTTATTACGAATCCTCAAAGCATATTATCTGAGGCCATCGACTGAAACTTATGAAATGTTTTATTTCATTATGCGCCATTTCGTTCTCCCTTTGTGGAGGGGTTAAAGACGGTGTATGCGTATGGGCTCCGATTTTCAAGAATCGCGCTTCACTGCCATTGTCGGGAAGGTTTGGTAGAACCACATGGAGAGTGGCAACAAGTAAATAAACATTGCTTATTACCAGAAATTTAGCTTTCACGAAAGGTTATACCACGTTAATCGAAATTACTGACAGTGTGGCGAGCGATGTTTGCGGCATCGGCAAAAATATCGAACACCTGCTGTGCCATTGTCCTCGATTTGCCTCAGAGAGACAAGTACTTGCCAACGCAATGCGGCGACTGGATGATCGGCCTCTTTCTGTGCAGGGGCTATTACAGCAACGTCCACATGCCTCGACAGACCACAAGGCAGGGAAAGCCCTGCTGTGTTTCCTGAGAAAGACAGGCTTGTGTGAACGCCTCTGACATGCGGTAGAGTTCTACGCGCTGCTGTGAAATTACTGTCAGTCTCTCCCCCGCCCTGTTTTTCTTTTCCCTCTCTTCCCTCTTTCTCGTCTTTCTTGTCCCCTTCCCTAATCCCCCAGTGTAGGGTAGCCGACCGGATGTCTCTCTGGTTAACCTCCCTGCCTTCTCCCTTTGGTTGCTTCCTCCTCCTTAGCGCGCCAGAACTACGATTTGAAAACTAGGCATGCCTTTTTGGAGGGCTCCGGAAAGGTCGACAACGGGCCGTTGTTTACAGTGTCCTCACATGGCGCAGAAGGTGGACCTCTAGCATAACACCTCCATCAAACTTCGACCACAACCGCCGAGCTCGAACCTGGCCCGGTGGTTCACCAGCCGTACACCGCAACCACTATACCACTAAGGCGGGCAAAAAAGAAATAAAGAGTCAACACGAGTGAGCAGAATCGCTCCATAACACTTGGTGCAAAGCGACTGTTGTTCGTCTTATAATTGTTGAAGTTTAACGTTTCAAAGCCACCATTTGATTATGAGGGACACCGTAATGGAGGGCTCCTGAAATATCGACCACCTGCGGTTCTTTAACGTAAACACACGTGGGCCTCAAGCTTTCTCGCTGCCATCACAAGTGTGGCCGCCGCGGCTGGGATTCGATCCCACGACCTACGAGTCGGCAGTCGACCGCCATAACCTCTAGAACACTGTGGCAGATCGTTGTTGTTGTTCCTTTTATTTCTTCACTATAATTTAATTTTCATAGAGTAGTTTTTAATGTCAGGCTTGAAGCACACGCTGAAAGCAAACAAGACTTACAAGTAAAGCTTGTGAATGCCCTCAATTATTGGACACTCAGGAGGTTTTTTTTTTTTCCACGACACTGCCTTATTTCTGCTTCTATCTGCCTTATTTTATTGCTTCGCAATTATACCGCAGTCACTGGAGCAAGCCTCTGCTGTTACATAGTTCAAACTAAGTCGCACTGTGCTGCAGAGTTAGCACTCATGTAACGGTGCAGAAATTGTGTTGCACCACACGACGTGCATGCATGCGGCGCGAAAGGTCTCATGATAATAATAATGACATGTGATCTGTTTTTCTTATCTTCTTTTTTTCCGCGCTATTTTCTGTATATCGAAAATAAATGGATGTTTGCTAAAAGCAATGTCACCAGAGAGTGAAAGAGAGAGAGAGAGAGAGAAGCTGTTGCAGGCTCCTGCCTATTTATTTATATGTATCTAGCAGCGCGTTCGGCGCCTTTTCAGGCCATCGACGCATACGTCCAGAGCTCCAAGAATCTTGTCTGCTGACGACGAACTCATGCCCCGCTGGTTTAATGCACAACTCAATTGCGTATACAAGAGCCGAAACCTATAACAGCATGCTCACCAACCAACTGACGTCTTCTATATAGTCATCCTTGAAACGGGTCAGCGCTAGGTCAAGGGCAGTACTGTACTTCCCGATATACTTACCGCCTTGCCAAACTCGGCACTATAAGTGCATGTATATAACTTCTCGAGAAGCGTCTCATTTCGCATGCCTGCATCACGCAATCCCAATCGCACCGAGTTTCGTAAGGTATACTCACGTTCTTCTCTTTCTTACGGAAACGTGCTTGCCCCGAGCTCGATCGGCTTTACAAGGCACATTATGAATAACCTCGGCCTCTCCTTGTCGATCGCATATGTATGCAGTCTCTGCTGTCATCTCAGACGTCGGTGATGGAGCGGAGATCGTGAGCGGTCTTCTCGATGGCGGAATTGCATATCGAGGCGGGTCTTTCGTGCATAGGCGCGGTCTGCCGATTGAAACCCAGCAGTCATGGGCCTTACACAGGAAAAAAGGTGGGGGAGGGAAATGGGTTGGTTGGTACGGAGGGAGGCAGGACCCGAAATTGCGCAGGCCATCTTCGCGTTTACAGCGAGGCATGGTACAGCGACGGTGGCGGTGGGGGTTCTCCGTCACCCGCCCCATAATTGTAATTGGGACCGTTTCTCTCTGTCTGTGCCTCCTATATTTGTATACATTTTATTTCTTCTTTTTTTTCCCTCTCTTCGAAATGAGAGCCGAACCCGGCAATTCTGGTTTCCCATTCGTGGTGGCCAAAAGCTGTCATTAAGTGTTTAACTTCGGTTTCCCGAGGCCGTCCATGAGCAGGCTGTGCGGTTTGGAAACGGACGCGCTCGCTCAATAGTTGAGTGTACACTTCGCTGCACCAACGGCATTCGAGCGTTCCTATTCATTACTGCACGTAACGACTGCAGGGACGCGAATGAGGGGAAGAGGACGGAATGCGAAGTGGTTCAAGAAAGGAGGGGGGGGGGGTTCTGCTAACGACATTGACATTTCTTCTTCTCAGGGGTCGCCCGCGCACCTCCCTGGAGCCTTCGATTGTGCAAGAGCGTTCTGTGAGAGCGTTGAAGAGAACCCACCGATTATGAGTAAATTGAGACAAAGATGGACTCCTCCTTCCACTTACAGATACCTCTGCCGCGTAGGAAAAAACTTCACGGTGCAAAAGGTCGACATTGCTCGGGCCAAATCGCCCCTCTCGAAGAAGGGAGCTCGTGGAACTTTCGACATCGGCAAAACATCAAAAATGCAGCAGCGAGTTCCGAGCTGCAGTTGTTCGGGGCAAAGAGAAGAATAAAAAAAAAGATGTGTAGAGAAAACGAGATAGGTAGGGCGCAGCTTGGCCGTTTCTCCTCCGACCACGAGTACTCAGTGGTTGCCGGAATGATTTTGTGGCCTACCACGTAATGCCCGGTTCGCGGCCTCTTAAGGGTTCGTTTCTTCTATCGAGGGCGGTGGCTGCACCCAGGACTTGTCACTACTGGCGTGGGCAAATTGTTTTTTTTGTCTCGAACGCGAGTGCTCTGTGGCTGCTTCGGAGCTGCTGCTCTCGTACGCTGCGAAGCAGCTTGCGGGCGTTGGTCGAGGTGAGATCTTGATAGGTTCTCCAGTCTGGGTGTGGCTCGACACAGGCCCTGTTTATGAATTTGACGCTGGTCGTTCGCTTCGCTGCGTAGTGCCCTTCGCTGCGGGTCTTTTTCGGCGCTGGCAGGTTGTGTTTCTGTGATCAACTGCTGCGCTGCATGCGTTGTGCTCCGCGTTGGTTTTCTTTGTTTGTTGCGTCCACGGTAGCGGCTGCCGCGCTTCCTGCGCGCTTGGTGGTTGTGCGTGGGTGCGGGGCACGGGTAGGAGAGGACGCCGCCACCTTTGAGACCAGTTTGCGTATGCAGTGAGCGCCACCGTGAGACGTGGAGCGACGTACGGTAGCAGTATACCGGTATTGTGCGGCTTCTGCAGAACGGCTTCATCGCTTCGAAACGCCGCCATTATGGCGCTCCCCTCGAAGACAAGCGTCATCATCGCAGGTTGCCTTGTGCTGCAGGTTTCACAGTTCACTATAGTGCATCAGCTAACCGTAACTGTGATTTTTATATGAGATGGATCAGCTCTACCGCCTGCAATAATTCTAATAAGCAGCTTTAGAAGTGAAATATTCAAGCTTAAGTGATTTCCCCGCTCAAAAATGGAGCACTTGACGAATGAAGTATCATTCGTTACTAGCCCGTTACCCTGTCCCATGCGCAGCGCTTTGCCGAGCATTCATTGCGTCTTACAACACTTTCAGAGTGACAAAATGTGAGTAGCCCTTAATTTTTAGTTGTTTGAAGGTAATACACAGCAGCAGGACCGAAAACAATAAAGTGGAAAGTGGACGCAGGTCACATGCATGCATTGAAGTGGCGAGGGGGGGGGGTGAGTAGGCTACTATGCCTCTCCCCCACCCTTTTGGGTGGTGAAATGTTGCGCGAAAAAAAAAACAAAGAGCACAAAGAGACGAATGGACGGCAAGCTAACAGTAGTTTATAAGGTCACGTGTCCCGCCAATAAACTGTTGTTTGTTCGCGTTTCGCCCATCTTGGAAGCCCATCTATATGTGTTTCTTCGTGTCGCTATTTCTTATTTGCAACGGCTTTCCCAAAACTTTCCGATTTCGCGTACGTATATATATATATACATCTACACATAGAAACACACCCACAAACATACAAATAAAGGGGGCTTTAACTTTAACCCTTGCCTTGTTTGAAATAAATTTCTGTCCCTCACCATTCGTTGCGCTGCCTATCAACAGACGTAGGAAACCGTATGAACACCTGGTGTACTTTACCATCTTTGATTCCTTCTCTCTCTCATCTGTAAGTTGGTAACTGACGTCAAACGTCCTCAATTGTGTGATATACTTTCGGGACAGAGCTTTGTCTTCAAGCTTCTGTTATTGTGTACACATGATGGAGTATGGTTAACTTTAGCTCGAGACGGATATGTCATGAGCAGTGTTTTTTATTTCATATCGCAAACTGTACTAAATCTTACATATTACGTAAACGAAAACGTTCGAAAGGTGATATACAATCGAATTAGGCAATTCACTTAGCGCGGAAACTGACACAAATGCTATATTAAAAAAAAAAAAAACAGGAAGCACGAAGGAGTATAACCCATATTCAACTCGCTTGCTGGATTCAACGCGAAAACGAAACTTCCATGACGTGATCGATCAAATGCTATAAAACTGCTGATATTGTGCGAGGCGTCTCTGCCGCAGACATCGACAACGTGTGTGTACGCAAGATGCAGACAATTCAGTCATGTGATCACGTGACCGCAAGCCGCTCTAACTCACGCCCATATGGCGCAGTGCTTTCAGCGCTATTTGGAGAGACCTTGCACCCGCTTGAGCTCAAAGACGGGATAACCGCTTGTTTGTGGCCCTCCGTACCCACTCAACACGTGCTATCTCCTCCTCGCCCCTTACCCCCTCGCAAAGCATGTGGACAATGTCAGCGACTGAGCATAGAGGCTATCAGAATTTCGCCCACCACTCGCAGAGCTGGAAACGCACAAAACGTCTTGAAATAAGTCGATCACGCATTATATAAAGTAATGTCAGACAAGGTGCAACTGCATGGCAAAGCAAGCAGGTCATAAATGAAATTCCTTGAATCTGAGCCAATCGGGGGCTTATTTCCTCATGACGACACATGAACAGACTAATGACTTCACGAAATATGCCGAAACAACAGGAAACACCCGGAAAGAATGAAACACGCGTTCTTTGTACTTACAGAGGTTGCTTAGTAATGATATTTGTGGCTTTACGAGCCAGAACCACGATGTGATTATGAGGCGCCCCGTATTGGAGAAGGATAGAACAGGATAGGGATGTTAACCCGTCTAGGAAGACTGGTATATATGCTACCCTACACAGGGGAAAAGGGTGGAGAAGTTTTAAAGATGGAGAAGAAGAGAAAGAAGTGAGCGCGCGCACAAAGTCGCACTTGGCGGTCATCATAAATTATTAAGTTTATAATCGCCGGTGCAAGTCTGTCGCCTTCAAGAAGTTGAGCACCGCCTTCATCGCCTTCACCCGCGATGTCCTCTCAGGCTTTAGTGGAGTGCTCCGAAAGTTTTTACCGTCTGGTGTCCTTTAACGTAGACTGTCGACGTATACAATACACTTGCCTCTAACAGTTCTCCTCCGTCAAATTGCGACCGCTTAAGGTCAGGATCGAATCCCTGACCTTTGGCTCAGTAGTGAGCACCGTAAGGACGGAGAAGTTGAAGAGGTTAACAGGCTCTTCAAAAGGAGAGAGAGCACTTCTTGTTCGATTATCCCTCGCTAAACACGCTGTCTACACTCAGTCATTTCTGTTTCAAGATTGCACTATGAGTAATATATTAGCGAGCGCACGATTGACCTGCATTTGTGCAGACGGGAGGTTCAGCGACAGTGTTTCATTTACCACGGACAAGGCGAGCTTCGAGAAGACGATTGCGTGGGTCGAATATTCCCTGGCGTTAAAACTAATTTATGAAATGGATACTTCAGTACTGTCTGCGAAAGCAGGCAGTGAAGGAATGCATGAGTTTGGCTCTGACATTCCAGCTAGACGGAGTTCCCATGCTGAGTTCAAAATCTCGGGTTTGGTAACGGTGGTGGCGGCTGCGCGTTGGAGGGAGCCAAATTCAATAACATTAGCTTCACCTGAAGGAACCCCAGATGATGAAAGTTTTTCTGGTGGCTCCTAAGATTGTATGCCTCAGATTGTGCAAGGCTGTGTAAGGCATCTCAAATAAAAAAATAAAGCTTGGATGAGTAGTATTGAAATTTTGCCTTCGAAAATTAATAATATTATGTGGCTGCGGAAGACGCGCTGCTTTTAAGGCTATTCAATTTTTTTTTTGGGGGGGGGGAAGGGGAGGGGTTGACTGATCGTTTTAAATCAGGAGGCGCGAACTCGACGAGGTGGTCTTCGAGTTATGAGGTCCTCGTCTGTGGGGCAACGTGGACCCCAGTTTCAAGACACGAGAGGAGTCGGCAGTGGAGCGGATTCGAGAGGCGGCGACGACGCAAGGCCTCGGAGTATGCCCTCATGGAGTGGCCTACGCGCGTGTGCGTGTGTGCGTGTTTGTGTGCGTGTGTGTGCGTGCGTGAAAAGTGGCTGCTAGAACCCCAGAACACGTTGTCGATTTGTGCACCATTTCGGGCGACATTGGGTCAACTTTCGTTCACTCACAGCGTTATCTGGTGATTAGAACGTAGGAACAGAAACGTCGCTGTAGAGAGCTCACAAACACTCTCGGTTAATTTTCGACGTGCCGATTTTGCCTACACTCTCAACACGTGGGCGTCAGTAGCCTCTTCTCCCGAAACCTGCAATTACGGAGACAAGTCCTGCCAGGACGGCTGCAGCCAGCACCACCGGAAACCACCCTTCGCCCTAATGAACCCAAGAATGCGAGCGCATTCCGCGTAACTTGAGGGGCCTCGTTCGTGAAGTGCAAAAACAGTGAACAAAAACAAATCGTAAGAGTGAATAGGAGCGAGAATGAAAGCAGTGTCCCGGGAAAGCGACCCTGCAAAGGAGAAGGCGCGAGTGCGAGGCGCACCTGTGCATCCTGGAAAACAATGGAGAGCCACCGCTTACGCGCCGAGTAGTGTTAACTTTCCTCATCCATCTGAGCCGAGGGCAGTGCGCGAGAAATCCGACCCGCGAGTCGTGCAGGCCCGGGCATCAACCGGCCGTCGCTCACTTCGAAACGGCTCTCGCTTTGAAAGCGCGCGCGCGGACACACACACATACCGCAAGAGAAATGATTCTCCGCGGGGAAAGAAAGAACAGAAAACCCCGCGGACTCCTCCCACCGACGGCGCACACGGTCTCAACGAGAAACGCCTCTCGTTTAGGCTCGCTTTGCTATTACCGCGCTCCATAAACACCGTGTTATCTCGTCTTTCGCACTGACCGTTTTTTTTTTCTAGGGAGCGTGTTTTCGACGATTCTTTTTTTCACCGTCCGACCTGTGCCACCAGTTTGTGTTTTGTGCTTTTCAAGCTGTAATCCTCTCTCTCTATTTTTGTACGATGTCTTGAGCACCGCTTCTTCACCTCGGAGGGCGTAAGTTTGCAGCAGCATAAATGCGTTCGAAAGAGAGGCAGTGTCGAAGAAAGCACTACGTGTGGGAAGGAAAGAGTGCACAGG
Source organism: Rhipicephalus microplus (assembly GCF_043290135.1). NCBI lineage: Eukaryota > Metazoa > Arthropoda > Arachnida > Ixodida > Ixodidae > Rhipicephalus > Rhipicephalus microplus. The sequence goes on along the minus strand of NC_134701.1, from coordinate 270,757,906 downwards.
GTCAAGCCAAGAGCATTTGTGAGGTGTTTTCCATGCGGTTCGAACGCGCGCCCAGCGTGTTGCAATACAGTCGACGCAACACATGATCTCCATCATATCGGAGAAAAAAATCCAATAAAAAAACTTTGAAGGCTAGACACTTGCAAAGGAGAGGGGGAGGATATTTGAAGAAGGGGTAGGGAAGGTGGAGGGCTGTGGGAGATGTGTTGTGAACGTATTTGCATAAGTTGCTTAGGGAGGAGCATGAACGACTGTCGCACCAGCCGTTCGACGAGCCAAAACATTGCCAAGCCAGCACGAGCAAGAAACCAAGTCGCGCCACACCAGAAAGCGCGAACGAACGTAATTCAAAAGTTCAAATATAAAAAAAAGCTCGAACAGCCGCCGCCGCAAAACCAACAAGACAAGGAAGCGAAAGGGAGGGCACGGGTGCTCGTGAATGCGAAAGGAAGAGTAATGTTGAGAACGCACCGCTGCTGGCTGGAAAGAGAGAGGGAAAGAGATTGAAAACAATATGGCGCGAGGCTTCGTTTCAAGTCTTTTTCTTTATTCCTGTCATGCAAGGCACGCATCCACGTTTGCGTGCGGCCGATAGCTACACGCCCGAGGAGCGCTCTAAATTGCGATGCTTTCGCGGAATTCGCACCGTGAGCGATGTTACCAGAAGACGCACTCGCTCGCTGATCCTGCAAGCTGCGAAGAAGAGCGCAGCGAAGGAGAGAACTAGAAAGGAAAAGGGGGGTGGGGGGAAGGTATGATAGAAGGGGCGTCGGCGGTCGTCAGTGCCCGTACAATGCCTGTCCCAGTGATTTTGGGTTGCGAAGCTGAGAACGGCACCTGAAAAACAGGCCGGTAATTAGAAAGAAGCAACTGATTGCGTTTTCAGCGTGAGCCCGAGCAAGTGTGTAATTAAAGTCGCTCGTACTGATGAATTCCATTGGGCATGGTGTGGCTGGGCTCAGCCCGCCGTACGGATATCGCCTCGCCCCTTCTCCCGATACCGAGGGAGGTGGATCCCTTTTATTGAATCGGATTTTGCTATATATACCTGTTGTGAGTGTTATGTTTGTTTTCCAGACATGTTTTCTTTCTTTGATTTTCTTCTAGCTGTTCGTCTTCGGAAAAAGACAGCTGTGTGGGAAAAGAAAAGCATAAAAATCTATCTATTTTTATTTTTGTTAGTTTGTTCAGTATGTACATTTTTGTTTGGATGCATTTTGCTCCTTATCTAGACTATAGCTCATCAGCCGCTATGGTCAGCTCGTACGGCAAGTAGAATGAATGTTGTCCGAGTAATTCAATATGCAGTTCTTCGGAATGGACTCTGTGACGATGAGATTATAGCTTTGAATTAGATTCCACTTTCTCGAAGTTTTTTTAGTGTTATTGCTCTATAGAAATGTTCAATTTCAACCTTTACATCCTTGATTACATCGTTCCCGCTTGTATAATTATAGTGTTAGGACTGCGTCAACAAATAAAGTCACAGAGCCACTTACGCATTCGCCTAAAATGACTCAAAGGTACAAGATGGCATCTTCTTCTCAGTCAATGTATTGATCCTACCTCGCCTCCTTCCAAACGCTTTGGCACCTAACGAAGAAAGGAAGAACAACAAGAGAGAAGGCAGGAAGGTTAAGCAGGCACCTGCCCGGTTTGCTACCCACGCTGGAAGGGATGGGAAAGGGGAGTATAAGGATGAGAGAGAAAAGAGAAGAGAAAGAGACAAGAAACCTAGCGAGCTTTTGACGCTGCCTCCGTGATCAGTCCATCTTTGACCAAGCCAAGATGTCATGTGACGACGTCGTCATGTGACGTCATGTTACGTGATGGGCTTAAGATGGGATGAACTTGGCCTATAGATGTGACGTCACAATGTCGTCTATTGGTGCGTCATCACGTGATATTTTTTTTTTGCATCGCACGTGTTGATGGTGACACAGCGGGACTCCGACAGTCAATTTTCGTGTTTTTTGAAGCAGCTTAGGCTTTTGACTTAATAATGTCTGCTCATATTCACGAAAATATATTCTTTTGCTACGATTGTTTGTCTTGTTTGATATAAACAATAAAGAAAGCTGGTTGAAGCATATCGAAACTGACATGCGAGTGTTCAATTTTATTGTACAAGAAAAAGAAGAAAGAAGCATTTCGATGAAAATGTCTTTAGAGAATGGGGTTCATTTCCAGTATACGCAGAAGTGTTCTGGTAAGTTTTCATCTTTATTTAAAAAAAAAGAATGTGGCTGTCAGTTCTAGCGAAGAGGTATTACTGCTGCACACTGCTATTAGATTAAGGAGATATACATGTGTTGAGTTATCGTACGTTTTAATAACCTCGTATATTCCACCTTATTACACACTACACTTACGTGAATCCCGAGCGAAGCGTTTATTGTTTACCTTACGTCGGCAAGCCTCACCACGTTGCATTTAAAGCCGATCGTGAAAGCAGTTTCAGTGCTACCTTAATTAATTAATTTTTTACGTGAAACGAAGTCCGATACTGCAGCTTTCTTTTCTCCAATCTCGGCATCCTTTCATCAGAGCCGCGAGCCGCAGGCGGCCCGTGCATAAGAGCTCCCCGTGTTACGTTACTCGAGGACATCAACTTGTCCGCCATACGTTCCGCCTATGCTCTCGCTCGAATTCTTGACACATTCTCGAGAGGCAGCAATGGCAGCTATAACCGAACCTTAAAAGGAAAAGCCGCCGGCTCCGTTTCGTTTCTGTCAACCGGCCGAATTATGTACCACTCGCATTTTTTTTTCTACGTTGGCGTTCAGACTAGACCCGCCCATCCTTTAACTTGTACAAGAGCTTCTTCAAGGCCATACATACAGGTGGGCGAGGACGTCGTCGAAGATCGCGAGAAGGTGGGTGCAATCTTTCGTATATACGTGACGCGATTTCTTTTATAGGCTTTCGAACAAATGCCTCGTGCACTTGCGCGCTTGTAAGCTGTACGCACGACAGAGGTGCGTACAGAGCATTGCCCTCCGGCCACTTCATCATCGAGGCTGCTGGACAGAGACGTGCGCTAGCCAAGAAGGGATTCGGTAGAAAGAGAAAGAAAGAGACGCTTTCAGAGGAAGGCCACGAGGGGGCCCCGTGCGTGGAGGATGTATGGAGCAAAGAGCCTGCCCAGCTCGTCATAACTTGCCTTTTAATTAGGGCCTCGGACAAGAAGACGTGCGCACAGTGCCTGGCTACTGCTTCATGCTGTTGCGTTAGAGTCGATCCTTATTCCCTCCACTCTCGCCCTTCTTTACCCTACTGCCGCTGTTGCGCCTGGTTCATCCCCTCCTCTGGTACTCTTCTTTATCTTGTCTCCCGAGCGCGGCTCTGCGACATGCCTTGACGGCAAATCTCCGCGAGGCCGCTGTCACCTGGACGTTACAGCCACGCGTGCCTCGACATTCTGCTGGACGCGTTCGTAATTTGTTTTTGTCGTTGTTGGTGGACGTTCTGAGAAAAGGAGAGATAAAGAAGAAGTTTTGTTAACTGAGATGTTCTGGCCAGTATAGGTCCCGGGAGAAAAAGAAGGTCTGCTCTGATCCACGCACGTGTGCAGAAAACGCATGTATAGACAAGAGCTTAGGCCGCTCGCTTTCCTCCCATTAGCTGTAAGACGGGGAACGCGAATTGATCCAACGAGTGCCGAGCAGGACAGTCGAGGCTGGTGCCGCACTTAGCTCGGTTCTTTGCGCGCACATTTATGCGTACGTCTTTACACTCGCGTCATTCGAGCCATGTTTCCCCAAACTAGTACCACGAGAAATTCTTTTGATATTATTTTCGGATTTATTACACTCTCAATCAGGAGCTGGTTGAATACTCACTATATCATAGAGGCGGGACGAAAAGTGTCCGGTTTTGTGGCATCCAGTCCTTTGAGCGAGACGCGATTACGAGCGAATATATTACCGTGTTACGTGCACTGTTGTAACGTGTTCTGTCCGGCGATTCACGTCAAATATAGTGTTTGTTCTAATGGAAACCCGGATCATTACGTGCATTTTGAGTCATTTTGATATCATGCTCGCTTGAACATGGCATACGTATAGTCGATAAAATGGATGTACCAGTCTTGTGCGTGCGTGCGCGCGCGCTTGTGTATTATATAGAGCTCATTGGTCAGCGGCCGACATTTCTAGCTTACTGCCTATTATGACACTTATTTTACGTGAAGTTCACAAAGAACGTCACTGCAGCAAGAAGGACAAGACAGAGGACCGATCACATTGTACAGTGAGTTCATTCGCATCAGTGGTTACGTGTAACGTTGTTCATTATCATTCCGATTTTGTGTGCTCTGTTGGACGCCATCGTCAAAAGGTAGCTCCAGCTTTCTGTCTCATACGTTCTTGTTAATGGTGTTTTAAAATTATGTTATCAGTGGTGAGTTTACGGACATGATAGAATGATTATTAAATTAATCATCATTATCATTATCATGAACCTATTTCATGTTCTCTGCAGGACAAGGGCCTATATATTCTAACTATCCTAACACTTGTGAAAATCAGTCTGCACGAAGTTTTCATAACCAGTCAGCAGGGCCGCTGGTGTAACCAGATGGTGGCACACTGGGCATGTGCCCCCCCCCCTTCCCGAATTTTAAAATCATGTAAAGTCCCCCCCCCCCCCCAAAAAAAAAAAAAGATATGTTAGCTACGCGCCTGGGCGAGACAACACGAGGGCACAGCATGACAGGAGACGCAGTTTCAGCGACCAAAATTCTTTTGAGCCACTCGCTAACCAGCCACTGAAAGTGGAAGATTCATTCAGAAGTAGAGGGCGTTGTATTGCAAGGCATGTACTTGACCTACGAGACACAAACGCGGAAGCGCTGCTGTATAAGGTGAAAAACAGGCGGTGCACTTCAGAGACCACGCCGCTTTGAAATAAAGTGCGTGCAGGAGACCACTATAGAGTTAATGTGTATGCTGCCTTCACCTAAAGGTAACACGAACAGTAACTCTAGGGGCTGCATATCATCGCCGCTTAGACCAAAATTATGTTTCCTTATTCTCACCCGTAACTTAAAGAGCAGTCATTGTTTCGCGCCTTGTTTCACTTAGGTTCGTCGTTGAGTGCCTGCCTATACGCACGTCAACGACAGCGCGCGGTGTACAAGTATGATGAGCACTCAACCTGCAAGAAAAAAACGCGGCATATGTATGATGTGCCGCGGCGCCACACAGAATCGCCTGAATGCTGTCAAGACGTTATATGTATACCCCATTGTTTCGAGTCGTAGTTTAAGACAGCTCGGCGTGTGAAACTTAAGGAAAGAGGGTTGTGGTATGTCGTGGTTCGTGCAAGCGTGAACATGGTTGCAAAGCTCGATGTTGTGTTTTGTATCCACTTGCATGCACGCTAGAGATGATTTGAAAAGACAGTGGGATTGAACAGGAAGAAAGGCAGGAGTGTGCGCGCGCATTCAGCCACCCACACTCGCACACGTGCTCGCAGAGGCACACATGCACATATAGATACTGTTGAGGAAAGGACGAGCCACCGTGTCCATGGCGAAGCCCACCCGTTGACCTCTTCTTTATTCCGAACAGTCATTTAATTCCCAAATGATGATAGCGACTATCTTCTTCGTCCACACAATATTTAACATCCTGCGCGCCCCCGCATTAACAATTGTTGATGAAGAACACTAACACACACCAAGTTCGAAGCACACGCTGTTCAAGAGTACTTGTATAGGTCCAGGTCAGTTCATGCGGGAAAATCCGTGATATCCAACCGCGTCTGCTCTTCCAGTGGTGCTTTTGGCGCTTGTTCCACCCTAGTGCTTCTGAGCGCGTTGACCTTGATGAACCTGCATTGTCGTTGAGCAAGTTTCCTTGGCATGAAAATTCGCAGATAAGACTCTGAGTCCAGAAAGATCTCGTGTAGCTATACTTGAGTAACCTTTTCCTTGGCTTTCTGTCCGTTGCTGCATTTACCTTGTAACGCTTCTGCTTCCGCTTTCGTCTGGTCTCTCTCATTCGCCGCTGTTGCGCTGAGTCAGCATTTATCAACTTTGCGGAAATAAGATGTGCCTTGCACACTCTCTTCAATATTAACTTCTGTAGCTTTCTCGAAGAACCTAAGCTTTCAGCAGCGCAAGGGGCTGGCTTTTGTGTCGTCATGGCCTTTTGTTTATTTCTTCTGTTTCTTGTCGCTTTGAGTATTGACCTTGATTTTCCTCTATCGGGCACTTGTACGCAGGGCGATGAGGACTTTACAACGTCTAAATCTGCCAGCCTTGGCTTGGACGTATCCTCAACATCTAGTGGGTGGCCCTTTGGATCTACAACGTCTTCCCCCTTTTCAGTCATGGTAATGCCTTCCACCACGAACACCGAAGTTGTTGTAGATGTCTTGACAACAGGTTCATGGGTATGACACGCTGACGACAGCTCTGTAGGAGTGGGCCGGTCCTTATAAGTAGCGGTTGTTCTGCGCAGGCTCCTTCGATGGTCGTTACTTCAGTGAAGGTCCTGATCGATTGGCTTCCACCACGCTCAAGAATATGTCCTGAGGCTGACTCGACTGACATCTGTGCTACAAGATTACTGTCTAATAGGCCTTGGCTGGATGGTGGTGACACAGACGCATAGAGTGCCTTTCTTTCTGCTTCCATTTTAATCTGTAGTCTTTTTGTATCCAAACGAGCCTGCCGTACCTTTAATGCGTCGGTGATTTTATATTCGGTTCTGACTTTCGCTAGAATGATCTGACGCTCATAAACTTCCGCCTCCTCCATCTCGGCTTCCAAGTCATTGATGTCAACTGCATCCTCTATTTCCTGGTCGATTCTTCTGAGTTCCTCACATTGCTCAATGAAAACTCGGTGAATACGTCGTAACTCGCAGATTGCTGGGCAATCCAATTGCCGAAGGCGTTCGACGTCAGTGATGACCTGCGTGACGGCCTTGCGTGTTTGACTCCGCCTTTCTTAGAGGGCCTCCATGATCCGGTCCAGTGTCGGAAACGTGAGAAGTCACTGGCCAGCCGTGTCACGAGACGAAGTCGGAGTCGTCACGGCATCCATCGCAGAAGGTTCGCACAACGAATGTCTGTCACTTGTTGGGTTGTCATTCTTCGTGATCTTGTGCATATTGGGCCATCGTCGTGAAGGGCGAGTCAGTACTGAGCCGGTGAAGACGGGAGGGCTCCCGTCTCGCGAGCCTCCAGACGGTGCCTGCACTCACGGGGCTGCACTGCCAAGATATACTTTGTTGACCTATAGACTGCCTTGCTTTGTGAATATCGGGCCGTCGTCGTAAAGGGCGAGTCAGGATGGAGCCGAAGTAGACGTGAGGGCTCCCGTCTCGCGAACCTCCACACAATGCCTGTGCTCACGTCAGTCCATTGGTGCTCCTACTGGTCTCAGTTGCAACCGGAGTCGCGCTCCCAGGTCTCGGCGGTGGTTAGGCCTCGCACATCAGCTTTAGCCACGGCGGCTTCACAGAAGTCATCGATGCTACGACTGTGGTCGAAATTCGTGAAGCCCGCTCTGTCTCACCTCCGAAGGTCCTTCCTCCCGGGTTTCACGGCAGCAAAATGTTGAGAAAAGGACGGGCCGCAGTGTCTTGTCTTGTCTTGTCTCCTAGGAGATCTTGGCTCATACCCACATGGGGGATTGGGCCATGGCGAAGCCCACCCATCGACCTCTTCTTTATTTCGAACAGTCATATAATTCCCAAATTATGATAGCGACTATCTTCGTCGTTCACACAATATTTAACAGATACATTCACAAACACGCAAAGAGACAGAGAGAAGCTTTGAAGCAGCTGGACTGATTCCTTTATTTATTCTTTATTCACGAAATGCCCCGCGGCACCCGAGGGTGCTATAGGGGGGAGGGGGGGTCATCTATCAATGACGTACATCATCGTACGCATACAAAATACACCAATAAAAAATACACATTTGTTCACACACATAATACAGATATTTCCACACATAAATACATCTTTGTTCAGCTTACAGCACGGCACTATACAGCATTGAATAAAATACATCTTCATTCGCACTGTGTACTTGCTTTTCAGTTAGCTTATTCCACTGTTTAATTGTTCTAGGAAAAATTGAATTGGCATACATGTTCGTTTTAGCTTGGTATTACAGGATCTTGCAACTATGATCGTTTTGATATGTAATGAGGTTTCTGTAGGTAAGTGTCTCGAATTAATTCCAGTTTTATTATTGTAAATCAAATAAAGAAACTTCAATCTCTGTTTATGGCGGCAGTCAGAAAGACACTCCCATCCTAGCTCAGCCTTCATTTCAGTGCAGCTCTCCCCCGTCCCAAGACGAACCTAGCAGCGCGATTTTGAATTTGTTCAAGAGCAGCAATGAAGGTTACCTCGGTGGGGTCCCACACGACACAACCGTATTCCAAGATATGTCTAATACAAGTAGTGTATGCTATGCGTTTTAAATTCACATGCGAACATCGCAGGTTTCTTTGAATGAAATTTAAAGCCTTACCAGCTTTCGCTACGAGAGTGCTCACCTGGGGCATCCATGAACACTCAGATGATAGTAGCACACCTAGATACTTATATGTACTATCATGTTTCAACTGTGCATTCTTCAGATGATACGGTGACTGAAATGGTCTCATCTTTTTAGCAAATGAAATATGTACACACTTTGTTTTGTTTTATTCAAGTTAATTTTCCATTTGATACGCCACTTATGAATCAGTGATAAGTCTTTACGAAGTTCTGTTGCATCATTGGGATCGAAAATATTTCTGTACACAACACAGTCATCCGCAAACAACCATATAGAAGATGAAATTGCTGCAGAGATATAATTTCATAAATTAAAAACAACAGTGGACCCAAAAAAGAGCCCTGTGGGACCCCTGAGGTAACATCTGCATAATCGAAGCATTTTCCATTAAATAGTACGGTCACGATTAAAAGCTCAAATTCGGAGAACGTAGCGAACGAAGGGCATGTTAGGCAATTAAGTGTTGGTCTGAACTTGCTTTCATGGCCAATTGAATTGCTTTTGTTTTGTTTTGTTTTGAAATACATTGACTTGCGAGTCAGTGATTTCATGTTCGATCTGTCTCTATCCTTCATGCGCGCTGCAGTTAAACAGCGAAGCAATATCTGTTGTCTGCTGCACTTTTAACTTGTTGCTGACGATGAACTGCTGTCACTTATATACAGCCGGTACAGTATTGCGCTCGTGAAGTTCAATCGAAAAAAAAAAAACCGGCCCTTTCATTGAAGGCGTTGCTATGGTTAAATCAAGGCCAAATGCATTCCGATTGTTTACATATCCACATTTCTGAAATACCACTAAATGCAATAAGAGGAAATGAAAGAGTAAATGTTTGATGAGTCGGTGTCAACTTCGATACGCGAAAGCTTTCGTGAATGTGCATGGTTTGATATAGACTTGCACGAGAGGTGGTGAATAGGCCTCGGCACGGAAGCTCCTCCTGAGTGATCACCGGGAATTCGACAACAGGTAAGTATGCTCGTTTTGCACAATAATCCTCTTGTGATCATCACCTCGTTACTGAAAAATACACTCAGTTTAGTTGTGACACCTTCAAGGAGCAGAGGTGTCGGCCTTGTGCCGAACCTTACACCAGAAAGCCGTATCCCTGATAAGAGAAGCTGGGTAAGGACAATGTAGTTTGCAGTTCCTCTTCGGTGTAGTCATTGGCAATCTGTAATGACAAGACGTTCTCTATAAACAGGAGCATACGATCGTGCGTGCCAAGCTCGCAATGCTCACGTAACTGATGCACTATACTGGTTTGCTTTACACCTTGTGGCATGGTGGAAGGAGCGAGCGAGAATGCAACACCGCGGACGGACATACACTCGGCGGCGGCACGCGGTAACGTACGCCAACATGTACAGTATAGAACGTACACGCAGACACACACGCGCGCGGTGCTCTTGTGTTTCACGGTTCCTGCGCCGCCTTCGCTCGAGCGGCACTCGACAATTAATCTTTCTCGAGAAAAGGGGCGGGGCGCCATCGTTCGCGAAACAAAAGGAAACAAACGAGCGGCGTTAGCTCTCCGGTCGCTGCCGGAGTGTTGTCTTAACTCTCAGACCTACAAGCGTATATATACGGCCGAAGGCAGCCGAGAACTATACAGCTCCAATGCTGCAGAGCAGCCCCTGCTCGCCCGCACTGCCTGCTTCTATAGGAATGTCGTCGTTTCTCGGCGGCTGCTGCTGCATCTTCTTCCTCTGCGGACCTGTTAATTACCGGAGCCGCTTGAAGCCTCGGCGCGCTCTGCTAGCAGGCTGGCCCAAAGAAAGAAAGAAAGAAACGAGCGATAGAGCATTAAGTGGCAACTATCTTAGCGCTCTTTATGCGGCCGATGTTCCTCTGCGAGATAAGCCGGTAATTAAAGGTGGGACTGGACCGTAGGATGCTTTTTCCCGGGCACCGACGGACGAGCCGAAGGCAGTGCGAGCGAGAGACTTGTGTCTGCACTGGCCGGAGTGAACGACTCTGAAATAAGCGACTCTCTTCCAAGGTGTGCTTGGAAGGGAAAAAAAAGCGATATAAATTAAGCGAATGTCTTTTCCGACAGGGCAAGTGGTCGGTAGAGTCTGCTATATACGGTGCGATGACCATGGCTGTCTCTCTGGTTCAGCAGCAGCAGACATTGGATCGGGTAACGTCGGTCCCTGCAGGAATGCGCTCAAACAATGGTATAGGGTGCGCTAAAGCCTGTGAGATAAGTGTCGGACTTTCTTTTCTCGTTGCGCCTTTTGATTGTTGACGTACTGGGCACACACATGCATTGGGGCACAGAGTGCATTGGGGCACAGAGTGTATACAGTAACTTCCTTCTGTCCTCAGCCTGAACAGCGGCTGGTTCTTAAGGCGAAAGCCTTGGATGTCTCATGTAGCGTGTAAATTAATCTTCAGCTTACGCGGTGTCATCGTCCGGCAGCGGCGTTGTCAACAAGTGCGATACGAAAAATCGTGTAATGACCTCACTACACAAGGTCACAGGGTCGCCCAAAATTGTTGACGTCAGCATGACGCCACTCTGACATGGTCGCTCGGTCAAAGTCGAAGCGATCACGGAGGCAGTGTCTCTGATCTCGGAGGCCTTGCGAAAAGACTATAGGCGAACTGTATGTCTAGTTTTCGGAGGGGTGCCGTGGGAGGATGACCACATCCACTGAGAAGAAAAAGAAGGCGGCTTGCGCCTATGAGTCGTCTTAGGGAAGCGCATGAAGGACTTCTTGAGAATTTATTTTGACAAAGAGTGGCTTAGAGGATTTAGGAAACAAAGGGGGAATTATAGACAGGTTAACCAAAGACGTGCCCAGTTGGTTTCACTGTATTCGGGTAATAGAAAAGAAGGGGATAGGATGAACCAGGCCCGTAACTAGGGGGGGGGGGGGTGAGGAGGTTCTACCCCCCCTCGAAATTTTTTTGATGCTTTAGCTTTTCGGGTGATACTAAAATATTTACACGCCTTCACAGCGACCACCAGCTGCCAAAGTTACACTGCAACTTTCCTGGCATTGCTTCCCTCTTCTTCCTTTCTTCAAACCTACCCTTTTACCAGAACACCTCAGTGCTCCCTCCCCCGCACGCGCACCTGCCCTATTTGTACAGCTTTGCACTTCACCCTCGCGTTCCTTCGAGTCTTTTTTTTTTTCGTCTTTCACACCATAGCAGCTCCTTTATTGATTCCAGACGCTTTCCTTGTGCATTGCCGCTGGAGAAGTTATCCGTCTGTGCGGACCGCATGTGTCGGCTTTGGGTTCCTACGAAAAGCGCGTCTACTTCTGTGAAGGTAAACAGTTCGACAGCAACGGCAACACCAACACGACGTGCGCAAATTTGCCAGGGAACGAAACCCCTAAGCGGGAAAACTCAGCGGCGCATTCCGAGGACGCAGGCTGCAGGGCAAACTTTTCTCAAACTGTAGTCCTCGCCACCGAAACGAATCATCGAAGATGACATCTACTGAAAGACTGGCATATCCGAGCAACTTCGAACAACCTTAACCACACACAAGGAAATCTACCTCTTCTGTACACAGAAGGTATATGCGCCTCCCTACAAAGCGCACAAAGCGAGGATACAGCCGGCACACAATCCGGCACCAGCGGTCAACTTTCACAGGAGAAAAAAAACGCCGCCAAGCTGGGCTGCGCGCGGGAGTACAGAGGCTGACGTCACAGCCTACAAAGTGCATTTTTGGGGGGTCACGGCTATTTAATTAGCGCAGCCCAGAGAGAATTATGCAGGCGCCCAGGGAGCCGTCTGTGAAAAGGTGACTTTTTCACAGGAACGGAGCAACACCTCCTTTCTGGGCTGTACCACGGGAGTGCAAGTGTCTCGGCAGTGCATTCTTGGGGGTTCACGTATATTAAGGGAGTATGCAGTGCCCATGGAGTCTTCTGTGAAAAGGTCTTTAAGTAGCGTTGATCCAGTTTGCTGCAGCTGGAGTACAATAATGGGCCTGCATGCACACCAGCTGTAGCGGCGTTCAGAAAACACATGCGCCACGTGGGAGCCGGCACGTTCATCACACTTCTACATTCTAGCCACTGTAAAGTGGATAAGAGAGGAAGAAAACATCGCCCGCCGTTCACGCCAGGCAGTCGAAGCAGTCGCAAACGTCTTTTTGGAGCCAGTGGCCACTTCTGTGTGCGTGCACAGGATTGCGGCAGCAAAATGAAAAGACACTCTGCAACAACGAAGCAAAGGAGTCTTGCGTCTTACTTCAAGAAAGTTCGAACCGATGAAGCGGACGGAGAAGAACCGCCTCCTTCGAAGGATAAAACTTCGCCCTCCTCAGCACTGGTGGAAAGCCAAGCGCGTCCAAACTTCTGTAGCGACTCAGGAGAATGGACCGGTTTATATGAATCACCTGAGAACGAACACAAGCTGGACACCCATGCGCCGCCGGGAAATGATGGTGGCCGCAGTGCAACTCCAAGTGATCTTTGTTCTACAGTCAACGCTGGGCAAAGTGACGCCTTTACCACTGGGCAATGCCCAAGGAAGGTGAGTGGCATGGCACCTACACATTCTGGTTCGCCTCCCCTCTGTGCGACGAGTGCGAATATTTTCGACTTGGGAGTGTTTGTCTCGAAAAGCAATAATGTAAATGATCCAGAGACGATGGAGAAGCTGCTGCTCAATCCGTGGACCCCTCCGCCTAACTATGATTATCCAGCCACAGGGAAAAGGAATCTCAAGTTCCAACCTCACTGGGTAGATCGTTACCCATGGTTTGTTTATTCAGAGAAGCTTCAAGGAGCATTATGCAAATATTGCGTAGTCTTCGCAAGCGAGTGTGCAGGAAAAGGGGAGCACTGCTGACCCGCAGGGCGCGGGTTCGAATCCCGGCTGCGGCGGCTGCATTTCCGATGGAGGCGGAAATGTTGTAGGCCCGTGTGCTCAGATTTGGGTGCACGTTAAAGAACCCCAGGTGGTCTAAATTTCCGGAGCCCTCCACTACGGCGTCTCTCATAATCATATAGTGGTTTTGGGACGTTAAACCCCACATATCAATCAATCAATCAGGAAAAGGGGAGCACCAGCGCTTGGGCTGTTTTGTAACTAATGAGTTAACCAATTACAAGAAAGCCATGGACGCCTTTAAGAGCCACGCATCCAGCAGTTATCACGCCATGTCAACAACGCTATCGGAGAACTTTTTAGCAGTCCGGTCCCGCTCACAGCATGACATCTTAACACAACTTGACCACGGCCTTAAAAAGCAGGCGGAAGAAAACCGCAAGAACTTGCTGCCAGTAATAGAAACAATCCTTTTCTGTGGCAGGCAAGAAGTACCGCTTCGCGGCACAGACGACTCATGGTCCGATAAATATGTCTGAAGTGCTGCCATTCAAAAATGATGGAAATTTCTGCGCACTGCTTACGATGAGAGCAAAATGTGGAGATGCCGCCTTGAGAGCTCATATGGAAACATCTCCGGCGAATGCACTGTACACGAGCCCAAAAATTCAAAATGAGTTGATCACCCTCTGTGGTAAAATCATACAAAGAAAGATAGTGGAAAACGTCAACTCAGGTTCGTGTTTTTCAGTTCTAGCTGACGAGGCCACTGATATATCTCGCACCGCCCACATTTCCCTATGTGTAAGGTACGTTGGACACGACACGTCGGAAGTGCCCATTCTTGAAGAAGATTTTGTAGATTTCGTTCCCGTGTACGATCTCACTGGCAAGGCGCTGGCGAACACAATCCTGAACAGCCTTAGAGGTCATGGCTTTGACCTGAACCTACTTTGCGGGCAAGGATACGACGGCGCGGCATCAATGAGCGGCCACCTTAACGGTGTTCAAGCCTTCATTCGTCGAACAGCGCCCAAAGCGTTGTACGTGCATTGTAGCGCCCACTCGTTGAACCTTGCTCTGCTTCACGCATGCAAACTCCCCAGCATCCGCAACTGTTTGGGAACTGTATCGTCAACCTGTACGTTTGTGAGAGCTTCTCCACAGAGGACGAACCAACTGTGAGACAAAGTAGAAGATTTAACACAAGAAAAAAGAAAATCAGTTCTCTCCTTTTGCCAAACAAGACGGGTAGAGAGTCACGATGCACTTCAGCGTTTCCTTAAACTGTACGTGCCTATAGTACAATTCCTCGAATATTTGGAAGAAGAGGCCGCGTCATCTGATACTTCATCAAAAGCTTCTCAACTGCTCAATGCCATTACGAAGCCCGAGTTTGTCGTTTCGCTTCAGATCTGTAGCGACCTCTTCTCTTTGACACTGCCACTTTTCAAGTTTCTTCGAAAAATTGACTGTGACTTGGCTCAAGCGTGTGATCACGTAAAGAATGTTATAGACGTTCTTTCCACAAAAAGGGCTAGTGCGGAAACGGAATTTAATAAGATTTTTCTGAAGTCGCTCTCTTTGCTGAAGATCACAAATGTTGAGATGGCCCTACCACGCATCCACGCATCACTGGAAGGCAGATGCAAAGAAGCAACGTACCTTCTGCTACTCCCGAAGAGTACTACCGGAGGAATGTGTATTTGCCTTTGCTGGCTGACTTCGAAAATCAATTAATAGACCGGTTCGATGCCCATAAGAAGGTCGTGGTTGGCCTTAACATGCTGCTGCCGAAATTCTGCGCATCGGCTAGCCTTTCTGATATTGATGATGCAGTGCAGTTTTACCTTGGCGAAATTCCTTCGGCTAATGTCATCGAAGCAGAGTTTACACTGTGGGTGAACAAATGCTGCCAGATCTAAGAAAAGAATCGCCCAGCTTGTGCTTTACAGGCCTTAGAGATGTGCAACCGCGACTTTTTTCCGAACATCCACAGCCTACTTTCTATCCTGGCGACTTTACCCGTGTCGACGTCGACCCCGGAACGGACTTTTTCCACACTGAGAAGGCTGAAGAGCTACCTTCGAAATCACATGAACAACGACAGATTGACCGGACTAGCACTGCTCAGCATCCATCGAGAACTTCAAGTGACCCCAGAACAAGTCCTCACAGAATTTTGCAAGTTGCCGAGAAGGAAAAACTTCCTCGTTTAAGCTTCCCGCTATGTTTCAAGAGTCGATTAAAAGCTAAACCCAGCTAGCCCAAGCTTCAACCCTTCTATCCTTTCGCAATTACGAGGAAACTATCCAGCAAGCAGAATGTGCGAACGGTAAAAAGAAGATCGGAATGTCGGGCGACTTGTTTGTTTGCTTGCATACATGCTGTCACGGACTGCCATTTTCGCGACCCGGCGTAACGGCAAATTAACGGGCGCCGCACTCCCCCGCTGACCGGTGGAACCGTTCGCTCATGAAAAGACTGGCCTTTAGTGCAGGGAAGTACTGAATGGGGTGTTCTTCTTCAAACGTTAGTCGCCGATGTTTGATCCTTTGTACCTACGGCGGCGTCGTCAGGGTCGTCAAAGGCCGCGATGCACCCCGAACTAGCTGTAGACTGCAAGACGCACCGGCTGAAACCAAGGAAACTGACCATTCTCACGGGCAAAACTGCTTGTGGACAAGCCGTATGAGAGAACCCCAACAGGTTGTTACTCTCGCTCAGTTGAGGACCCTCTCCTAATTAAAAAGGGACGTGGTCAATATATTTTTAGGGTGGAGTTTCTAACAATGAAACGTGCATGATTGGACCCATGTAGAGGTCTCTTTTCCCTAGGACGAGAATCAGGGGACACGGAGGTCGATTTAAGAGCAGAATTTCGCCTTGCTAAGCAGTCTAGTTGCTGACCAACATGGTGTAGAAGGAGATCAAGAAGTATCCCTTAAGTGGTTGTGGCTCCGTGTCGGCTGGCCACCTAAACTTAGCCATTCGTCTAGTTGTGACGCGAAATTAACGTCTGTAACGTAGGCATCGGTACTTGAATCTCGAGTAAGCTCAACCTGCCCGAGATCGGCTTCAAGCACTAGCCTCCCGGTAACACCATGCAGCGCTGCAACACCGCCGACATCGCAGTTGTGCCAGAACTCTCTCTGACTTCTCGCATCCGATCGTCGTGGGCTCAACGCTGCCGGTCATCACAGGTATCCCTTCACCTGTTTATACCTTCGGACTTTATCATCTGTAGTTTTATTGTTGGTTAGCTTTGTGTAGTTTGTAATACTTCTCTCTTTTAAGCTGATTTATTGATTTTATATGTATTTTGTTAGTTGGTATTAAGTGTTGTACTAGATTTCTCTGCAATATTCCTAGATTCCTCTGCAGTGCTACAATACCACTAGAGTTTTGTTTTTCCCCACATACGTCTCTGATCTCTTCACTGTCTCTGCTTACGTACGGAACGACCTAACCTGCTGCCATTCCCGTCGCCGACTTCGCGCTGGCGACGCTAGAGTGGCAGCTTGTAACACATACATACCGTTTTTGTACCATGGTTACATTGTGTTACTTCATCAGGAGCCGTTGGTCGCGGTGTCCCCGGCTTCTGTGGTGCTATTGTCCAAACTTATTTCTTGCTTTAACCAGATTTTGAGGTTGACATACCAATTTTTTTATTTGGGTACAAATAATTGAAAAGTACCATCGAATTATTACAAGTAAGCGATGTACTTGCTTTATTCACGAAAATAAGCCAGTATAAATCTTAAAAAATGGCAGCCGTTCTACACGCAACCCCCCCCCCCCCCGAAAAAAATTCCTGGGTACGGCCCTTGTATGAACAAAATAGATTAACAATTAAGGAAATGCGATAGATTTATGAAACGGCCAACAAACAAATGATACTCGATTACGGTTTTCACAAGCGTTCATAACCTTCAGGAGAAATTAAGACGCGTGATGTGACTTTTGCAGCCGGGTTAATGTAAGAGTGCGTAGGCTAAGGTGGCGGGATCTGAAATTTTAGACGAACAAGCATACATGGAGCGACTTGTAGAAGAGAGCACGAAGCGCGCTGCTGCGCATCAGATAAGTGTAGGAGAGCATGGTCCCCGCTTTTTCTCTTTCTCAATTACGCTCGTTCATATAGCAAAATGGGATCTTAATCTTTCTCGACGAAAATGGCCGGGCTTCTCTGCAAACAAATGCGTTGTTGCAATGCAGGCGACTGCCGTAATTACACGTGTTTCTCTCCGTTGTTTCTTTCTCATCAATCGTTTTGTCTGCCCTGTCTCTTAATTGGAAGCGGGCGCGGAGGCAAACCGCTGAAATTAAGCTTGCTCGGTGGGCTTTGTTATTGTTGTCCTCTACACAAACGTGTGCTCAGCATGCGTTAGAGTATGCGCACGTAGTCATTTAAGCGGAGTTAACAACCTCCGGTCTTAGGAAACGTGGTATTACGGATTAATTTCGACCACTCGAAGCTAGTTATAATGTGCGCCCGAGGCACCAGAATACGTGCAGCACTTTCACGAGTTGAGCCTGCGACCTCATGCGTGGAAGCCAGAAGACATTCTCACTGGGATGTCGAGATAGAAGGCTTGATTCATTTGATTGTGATGTCAGGCAATTTAAATACTGCAAATCGCTTATGCAGACGAGCACAAGATGGTGTGTAGTGCAGGGTAGCACACCGGGTGCTAACAACTGGTTAACCTGCCGTTTTTCCTCTTCATCTATCTCTCTCTA
This sequence comes from Rhipicephalus microplus, assembly GCF_043290135.1. Taxonomy (NCBI): domain Eukaryota; kingdom Metazoa; phylum Arthropoda; class Arachnida; order Ixodida; family Ixodidae; genus Rhipicephalus; species Rhipicephalus microplus. The sequence goes on along the minus strand of NC_134701.1, from coordinate 270,739,831 downwards.
TATCTTTAAAGGTAGAGAGAAACCGAGATGAAGAGGAAGAACGTCTGTTTACCTCTCTACCTCTTCTACGCAACTCTACTGTCGAAAGCACTGAAAAGCAGCAGACTGTATTCGTAATTTTTCGGTTTAGCTTGAGTGCCCCTTTTCCCACTTAAGTGCACTATACTAGCGTGAATCCTTTAGCATCTTCATCCATCAAAACAAAAAAAGAAAAAATCGTGGCTTCTGGTCCTATCTAGAGACCAAATTTCATATAAAGCTTTTATATATAAGCCTTTGCCGGAACAAAGGATTCTGGGTCATTGGCCGAGCCCACCTTCAGCCCAGGAGGCTTTGAAAGCTTTGCTGCGCTTTTTGCTGACAACTGGCCTCAGAGACAGTCTTTAATGTCTTATACTCTTTGATGTTGCCTTTCCTCTGTCGCATTTTTTTCTGTAATTTCTCTCTTTCTCTCTTTTCGCGACATTTCTTTTTATCATCTTTTATTCCCCTCGCCCCCTTCCCCAGCACAGTGTAGCCAGCCGGTCTAAGAACTGGCTAACCTCTCTGTCCTTCCGCTTAAACTTTTCTCCTCCATATATAAAGTGGTTGCTTTGCTGAAGTCGCTGTGCTTTAGTATCTGCTGCAATATTTTATAGCCTACGCGTGAGTATTGTTGTCAGGAGCGTCAGAAAAAGACGATTATCTTCCTGTCAGACTTCTTAGTGGAGGCCGGACCGGATAAACGGTTGTGATATACAGATAGGAGTTGTGATAAATGGAATTATGTGTGAGTACAAATACTGTGAGTAGAAATATAAAGGTGTTCGCGTGAACGTGTCATTGCGGTGTGAACTGCTGCAAGCAAATTGTACATTGTCATGTCATTTCAAATTGTTTAAGTGTGTGAGCACTTGTGAAAGAACAACGTGAGACCGTCCTGTGTAGTCTCGAGCTGACTATTCATCTCTTTTTTACTCTTCTTCTTTTCTCTCTATCTCTTTGCTTTCTATTATTCCCCCTTTCCCCACCCCAAGTGTAAGGCAGCCAACTGAGCTAATTAAGCTTAATTAACCTCCCCGCCTTAGCAACCTTTGTTATTATTATTAATTTTTTCTCTGCAGAACTTATCGATATGTAGTAGCCGAAGTAATATGGACCTCAACCTCTTTTTCTTATCTGTGCAATAATACAAGATTGTCATGGTGCTTGTGGCAAAATGTGACGTTACAAGAAATACCACCTGACATGGACCGCAACCTCTCCATAGCAAAACTGTTATAACAGAACATAATGGCTACATTGCAATATTTTTTGTGTGGATAAGCAATGAATGAATGAATGAATAAATGAATGAATGAATGAATGAATGAAATCAACTCGTTCACAGGAAACTAACTTTTATGTACAGACAGGTTCACTGTCAAAGGTAACACGTATACATGAGCAGCATGTTTAGATTTCGCTATGTTAGGGAAACATAGTGACTAAGATATGCATAAGACTACTGGTGGTTGGAAGTTATGACTCCTCTTGACGTGCATGAATATTTTTTTTCTGATTCCCTTGCTCTCAGAGGGCCAGGAATATTGATGGTGCGCATTCTAGTGTTCCCTTTAGCTATGGATCGTACTGTACGTATAATCCATGACACTGTTATGAACGGGGTAGGAACGAATATAATTGTGCGACCATTGCTTGTCCACATTTACAGCTGATTCTCAAGGTGCTGCAGCCAACGCCGTGAACTCCTGTTCTATGTCTCTGGCAGGAACCACCATTATTAATTTTGCTAAATGGTTTTTTTTCTTTCATTTTTAATGTATGCGCATTTTAAATGCATAGCGTATAGCCAGTTTTTTTTTTCTTCCATTCACTTTTTATCATAGTGTCCCATGCTCTAAGTTAAAGATGTTAGGCCATCTGTGACTTGTAGTAGCATTCTCAAAAGTGTGCTCAATAGCTCATCAGTAAGGCCAGTACATATAGTTACTGTTGTGAAGCTTTACTGTTGTGAAGTTACTATTGTGAAGAAATCCTTGTATCTCGGGGTGTCGCTGGAGCTGATCGATGTTTCGACAACTGAGCTAGTTTTCTTCAGCGCTGCAACCGCTTTTCTGAAGCTTCCATCTTCCCCAGAAATTCTGCCTTCTTCCCTTTTCAATTTTTTTTTCGAATGTTGACAAGTGTTTCGGCGCCCCATGTGTGGCTGGTTTCGTTTGCATGCTGAAGGAAAAGTGAAACAGCAACCTTGAGAGAAAAAATTCTCAGACCGCGATCGCGGCCGTCATCATGCCAAATCGGAAGTGAGTGAAATACTGCGATTAACCCATTCTTAATGTTTCTGTTTGCATCCTTTGTCTTCTTTTTTTTTTATCTCTTAGATGCCTCTATTACCTCCTTCATCCTCAATTGGTATATTCCGGTGGTCGCGCAGGTCTTTGACTATCTCTCTCCCCCTCTTTCTTTACTCTTATCACGCACTATGTGACTGAGCATGCTGCATTGCAAATAACGATAGCTAACCAGGTTAATTAAAATGTACACAGTTACGAGTTCAGTTTGGCGAAAGTACGTGGTGTGAAGCGTCAGCCATTAAGGCGCGAGTTTTAGATGCCTCATCAAGCGTAAAAAATTACCGTTAACGCCGACCGCCGTTCTACGGCGTCGTTGGCGTAACACGGGTGATGCGAAAAATCGTTACCGCGTGATCACATCGCCGTATGATCTCATCGAGACTTCGAGGATCGCCGAAATTCGGGAAGCCATGATGACGTCATTGTGATCACTTCACTTGATGTCGTCAAAAGGTAGGCCGTTCTCAGAGGCAGTGCAAAACCACGGTATACAGGCGCAGAGGGTTTTCGCAAGTAGGCGGGGAAGGATAAATACGTCAAATGGGAGAAAGAAGAAAAGAAAGAACGAGATGAAGGTGGCTTTCGGCGTCGAACGTTCTTAGATGAATGCGTAAGGGACTCGGTCAATTTTTTTTTTAACGGCTTTAATGCAGAACGTTCAACATGAGTTTGAGCAAAAACCAAAACAGGCCTTTTTTTTTTTTTTGGCAGGACATACCATTGCTGGTATCTGGGATTGCGAAACATGAGACAAATTGAAAAAAAAAAAAAAACGTTGGGGAGAATAAGCATGGACAAGTGTTCCAAAGCGTTCCGGGGCAAGAATAGGAGGAGGGGTAGGAAGGGTAGGGGTAGGGAAGGAGAAGGGGTAGGAACAATGCAAGAATAAGAGGAGGGGTAGGAAACATCGCATGGCGAGGCGCCACGAAAGCTTGGCACGCCATGAGCACCGCGAGTGACGCGCGCGCCACTGCGGCAACCGAATCACGTGAGAATGTTAATGAGTCGCGCGTGCGTCCTGCAGCGTAGACGCTATAGCTGGGCCGATCCGAAGCGAGCGAGCGAGCGATTCGATCATTAGTGCTAATGACTTTTGCTCGGGCAAAAACGTTTCGTTCGCCCGCAAACCGCGTTGGTGTCAGCCACCGAGGGTTGACGCCCTGCACACGAACTCCACCCTGCGGCGAATGCGGTGGACGTTACGACGGATCAAAGATGAATTAAAAACCGACGCCAACGATATTGCGAATCATAATCAGTGTGTCGTCTGAAGGGTAACGGGAAGAATATGGATCCCCGCTCCAGAGTTGTCTTTGTCGTTTGTGCACGTGAGGTTTTGTATGTTTTTTTTATTTCATATATGACGTCTGTGCTTGATAAATATTTCAAATGAGTTGGAGAGAAGAATATCTTATCATGCCATTACTAAATAACATGCTATCATCTTTTTATGTGTATCTGTGATTGCCAGACATATTAGAGGCATTGCTTCCTTTTTTGGTATTCATGCGTGGAAATCGAAGACACTCGTGAACCCTGGACATTTTGCATTTCTTTCAGGATCAGATTTTTTTTTACTTATGGAACGTTTTGCATTGTGCGCGGAAGATATATGCTTACAACATGCTAATTTTATGAACGTTGACATTCGAATGCTACTATGTTGCCCATATAATCAGCGGAACTGACTTTTTGTGTGTTGGAAGTTGCTTGTTATGAACACCTAGCATAGCATGATGTTGCACAAAGTGGCATAGTCATCATACATAAACAAATTTTATGTGGCCTAATAAAAAATTTCATGACCTTCTGGCAGTCATCGTCTGCTAGAAGCTGCGTTGAATACGACCAAACACGGAACTCGAGCACCGACTGATGGCACGAACAATGGAGTTTGTATAAATCTCTTGTTGAGAAACCACTGCTTTACACGATTTCGTTGCAACAAGCCTGTAGTAGCGCTGGGAGTTTATGGCACAGTCAATAGTGGTCGAGGTTATAATGATGATATTTTAAGGAAGTGGGGAGGGCCTCACTGTCGCTGCAGCGTTATAGTATTAGTATCAAGCAGAGAAGGGCTACTTGGTTCATTATAAAAAATTAAAAATAAGATAAAAACGCTGCTAAAACAAGGAGAAAGAGAAGAAACCTCGTTTTTACAAAAAGGCTGTGTAGTTTAATTTTGAATGGTGTCCTCCGGTAGGGCCTCACCGGCTGCCGCGGTTTGCCTGGTCTTGTCTGGGGTTACCACTTGGCTTCCAGAGTCCAGTTCAGAGAGTCGTTCCTCGCGGTATTGTGCTGTGAGTGCTAAGTTTGTGAGTCGAGGTAAAAAGGCGCGAAAAGAACGAATACTTTGTGAGGCAAACGATGGCCCCGTACACTGACTACAACTAAACGAACAATATAAGACACTTCGTCTGGTATCGCAAGCATTTCTCTCACGAGAAAAAGAGGACTCTGAAACGTATAAGAAGAAGACAGGGTTCACACTCGAGTGCGTCCAAAGCCATCTCTGAAGAGCCACGGATAGCAAGCATGAGAGCGTCTCAAATTTTTCCGACTTTTTTTTTTTGCGAGGGGCTGGATTAAGACATTCAGTGCCAATAGCACCTTACTAGTAATTGAGCGTTTACAGGGCGTCGCTGCACAGACTCCATCATTATTTTGTTTGAGATCGCAAAGCCTTTTCGCGCCTTATATCGAATCCAACCCAGACGTATACGTCTAAACGCACTGATATAGAGAGGGAGAAGGAGAGAAAGGGCGAGAGGAAGGTGGTGGTGGGGAGAGGGGAAATGTAGACGATTAAATCTTTTCTCACGTTCACGTTTTACGTTACAGACAGGGCAGCGCGCAAAAACACAAACTATTAGCACGTGCAAACGATAGGCGCAGAAAACCGGCGCAGAAAGTATACGTGTCCCTTTCAAATACTCATCTTTGTGCGCTTCCGTGCCTATACTTACGTGCACTACAAAATGACCCAGGTCTAGTTGCAGGCAAAGTTAATTCCTTTTTACTGCTCGTTAGGCTCAAAAACGTCGATGAACCTATGCATCAACAACGTCGTTTGCAGACCTACCGTGCTGCGTATAAATGGCTCTTCTACGCTAAATTGCAGAGGACGTATAGAAAGAGGCCGAAGGTTGTGAGTGGTAGCACTTACAAAAAGGAAACGCAGATGCATTTTGCATAATGCCTAAAGAGGCGGGGAGCAATGAGGATTGAAATTAAAGGGAAAGTGAGGAAGGTGATGAGGAACATACACAGCTTTTTCCTAAAAGCCCACAACTGAACCCGGTGACCTCTGAGGTCTTCTACCGCAATGAATGTATCTTGGTCTTTCTCGCTCTGTGTGATTTTCGAGTAGCTGTTAAAGTGGTTTTTAGCGAAACAAACAAGCCAATGACTTAAAAAACAAACTGGATTGACGTTCAAGTTGTTGGGTGCAGGGGTACGCATCTATACGGTGCGTATGTTCTATGATGACCTTCCTACCGGGGAGGAAGGTTACCTCTATGAGCTGAGTGTGAACAATGCTCATTTCTTCAGACTCCGTGTCTACTACAGGTAGGTGAAACTCCTGTTTCGATAAAGTAAAATTGACATGTTAGCTTTCTGTTGACGCGAAATTCTCAGAATGTTTTGTATAAAACCTACGTAACAGTGCACAATTATGCGTGTTTGAGAGTGGTAGTGAACATCTTAATAAGCCGCAATGTCGTTCTCTTCAGCGAGCTGCGCATCTTTGTTGTACGTATTGTCAGAGGTGCAAGTAAGAACGATAAAACGACTTAGCAAAGTTCAGTTCAGAGCCGGACTCGTTAGATCATGCAGATGTTGATAGGTGCTGAGAAAAACACCGTGTGCGTCAATTCGCTGCTTTTACCCCTCATGCAGTGAGCTTGAACACCTTTCTTAGACTATCAGTGGTGTAGCTAGAAATGTACTTTAGGAGGGGAGGCGGGGTTTCCACAAAACCACTCGCGCACTTAAAGTAATATGAGCTCAGATGGTGAAAACCAATCCGAAGCTATTCAATACTGTATCTCTTTTAAAAGCAGATTCGCACTGGGACAGTAAGCTACGTAAATCAATCAATTGTTTTTGTCTCCAAACTTTTTCTCCTCACGTAGTTCACTGGGCGAGGCCAGCTTGGTTAGACCTGTCGTTGCCGTCGGCAACAAACTTCACGTTCACGGGAATACAGTTGCATGCCCTGGGTAAAAAATAAGAAAAAGAAATCTTCACGGTGGAACTGGCGTGTGTTTTTCTGTCCAGCTTTCAGAGGAGATGAAAGATTACAGCTCCACATGAAGAGTGGGCGTGCCCAAAGCGAGCCGTCAGTGAGAGCCCCCGCGCCACCAACAACCAAGCTTCGGGCATTCAAAAACTTTCGCCAACTTTTGTCGCTCCAGTATAGAGAGCAGTCATAATCGCAAAGTCGTGCCACGTGCTCCGAGTGCCATGTACGTATATTTCGCTGCGTTGTACCGGCACTCAGAGAAATGAGCTTGTCTAGTGTCCGAAAAGTGCAGAGCCCTACCTGACGGGTCAATCTGCAGGAGTGTGTTGTTGTATTTACGGTGGCTTCGAGGGGAATTGTTGCTGAAAAAGAAGGACCCTAGAGTGACTCGTACACTGGCTGACTGACACGTTTCGCCATCCGACCCCATGGATCACTTTTGTTGATGGGCTCCGTCTCAGCGACTTTGTGCACTGTGGTGAAGGCTACGTTCGGGCCAGCCAGTACGGAAGGGAAAAGATCCGGCCCATAGGTGTGCAGACGGGGGTGGGGGGGGGGGGCACCCTCTCCTCCTCTAGTCTCTGAAAAGGGATGTAAAGGATACCCCCATACCTTTACTCACTCTGACCTATGCCTTCATTGTTTTAAAGAGTGGTGTTATGGCTGAGCGGTTTCTTTACGATTGTGGCCGGGTGTCCCGGATGTTGCATTTAAAGAACCATTACCGTAACCAGGGGAGGAGGGGCTGGGAGCCCGGGCCTCCATCCTTAGATATTTGGATCGAGGGAGGTGTTTTATTGAGAATAAATAATGAAAATACGAGTTTCGCAAGGACCTTCAACATGTGCCCTCTCCCTCCTCCTTCACACCCCCCCCCCCCCACCCCGAAAAAGAATCTCTGGCTACGAGCCTACTAAGAACCGTTTACTTTTTACTTTTACACCCGCAAAGCCTGGGACGAAGGTCAGACCAATATGAGAAGGACGTGATTGATTCATTTTCATATTTTTTAATCGATTGTGACGCATGTATTTTGTCTTACCAAAATGCGCTTTTTTTATTCTTGGGCTACTTGTTTCATGACTTCTCAAGGAAAAAAAGTCGACAGATGCCACGCCTCGTGGCAATCGTTTTTATGCGAAGCAGTCGGCGAGCAGCTGTCTTGCTATATTTTTCGGCTTTCAGCCAAGTGCCACGAGATGGACCAAGGTGTTCTTGTGAATGCAATATTGGGTGCACGTTAAAGAAGCCCGGGTTGCCGAAATTTCCGGAGCCCTCCACTACGGAGTCTCTCGTAATCATATGGTGGTTTTGAGACATTAAACTCCACATATCAATCAATTGTGAGTGCAGTGCCTAACGTCGGCACACCAGGAACATCGACAGCACTGGCGTGTAAAGAGTAAATCACGGTGTGACGTAACGTCGCCTCCCACGCTAGAGCACACACATGAGTATTTTTTATCCAGAGTGCACTTTACAGTGCGATGATCTGAACATCGTAGGTAACTTTCGTTAGCGTATTCCTCCGGGCTCGAGCAACGCTGGAATGTAGCTTGCTGAATCAAAGTAACACAAATGCAACGTTGATTAGAGTGCTACAAAAGCCGAGCAAGTATTAGAACTACAATTGACATTAACCTGAGATGACCCCTGTCTCAGAGGAGTGCTTATATAATGTTTATATGATTACATAGTCAGTACTTCAAGAACAATTCAAGTTGCACCGACGTGACACGGCATGACTTTTCTCAAAGCAGTTTGGAGACCTGGCGGGGCTCTGTGGTAGAGTGCACCTGAATGACAAGCAGAATGCAACAGATGACGTCACTTTCCAGGCTATTTATTTCGAAGTGCTCAGAATGGTTAACAACCATTTTTTTTAACAACACTTAATCTTACACGTACACTTGTAGAATATACCAACACGAAAACGTTTATGTGCAACATCATGATGCTCATAATGCTCAAAATAATGTTAAGTGGAGCATATTGACTTATTGAACAGAAAATTTTAATTTTAGGGGCGAAGCTTTCTATAGCGGCACTTGTTTGTCCGTCGTAGCCGTTGTAGTAGTGTGTAACGAGTATAACATTTTGACCTCCAAGGTGGTGCCGGTGAGATATTTATTCTGTGCGTTGTTGAACAATAAGAGATAATGCCTAATGTACATGCCAATGGCTGCTGGCTGCTAAGGAGGAATAAGAGACAGGAAAATTCGGCTTTTAGTTAACGCGCACGCTGTGAATTTTTTTAATGTTCAACAACGCACGGAAGACAAGAAAGGGTTGCTACGTTATACTCGCTGGGCGTAACCTCCAAGGTTTTAGAAAGGTTTAGCGAGCGTTGGGCCGCAGTGCCATGAATGCAGTGAGCTAGTATATACCATGAACTCGAGGTGGTTGAAGGTGGGAAGTAGACACGAAGCGCAAGCCGTAAGAAAGCGTGCGTGTGCCTCCTCTCGCTCAGTCGATCTTAGAATGTCCGCTGGATGGCGGTGTTCTATATGAAGATTATATGATGAAACGAGGCGAGATGGTGGTACTTGGAGTGTTGAATAGGTGGACGAATGTACACACAGACAGATGCATGGGCGGACGCACAGATGGCAGCACGGACGGATGGACGGATGGGCGGATGGAAGCAAGAACGAATGTACGGACGGATGCTTCGCCCCACTATCCATCATTCACTCCGTGGATAGGCTGCCATTTTTTTTGTTTCTACATTTATATATGTTTTAAAACTGCCGTACGAAACCATGACGACGAGTAGCGATGCAAAAAATAAATAAAAAATAAGGCAGTGTTGCATTATATATTCTGGAGGAAATGTTGAGCTGGGCAGTCTTCCTTGTTTCTCTTCGGTTTTCTTTTTCTTTCCTCCTCTCTGTCTTTTTCTCTCTTTTCTAGTTCTTTTTCCTCTCTAGTTCTTATTTCTTTCACTCTCTTTAGCTCTACTTCAATTATTCTTTCCTATCTTTTCCCTTTGTTTCACGGTCTATGTCTCGCTTTCTCTTTTTTTTCTTATATTTCATGGGGTTTTGCCTGTTTTACACCAAGCGACGACAGCATACAGCATACAAATGTCCGGGTACATAAAGTGCTCCCCACTTGATTACATAATCAAGGCGCTCGAAGTACAAGAGGAAAAAGTCTTCTCTTGAGCGCGAGCGCGTGATCAATATGCTTCAGGTGGCTATGCAATGCGTGGTTTTTCCAGCGTTATATACGCTTATGCCAACGTATATACATGACACGACAGAAGCACACGACAGCTCGGGCTCCTGAAGCGCTCTGCACTTAGAACATGCTGAGCGCTACAATTTGTAGTCCTATCAGCGACAGTAACGTTTTAAGGCGAAACCCCTATATGCCTCATCAAAAGTGACAATCAACCATCGTCCCGCATCGGCGGTGTCAACCCGAGTGATGCGAAAAATCATCATCGCATGATGACGCCATTATATGACATAATTAGGGCGTCACCGATTGCCAGAATTTGTGACGTCAACATCACGTCACATCATCACGTGACGTTATCTCGTGATATCGTACCTTGATAACGGGTGCACTAATCACGGAGGCAGTGCAAAATCAGGTGAAGCGTTACTTATCCAGGAGGCATTTTAAAACCAAGTTAGGTGCAGAAAGTTGTCGAACGGTGGCGTGGCAAAACAACCAATCTAAAGAAACCCAGTCTAAATGATTGATTGATATGTGGGGTTTAACGCTTCAGAACCACCATATGATTATGAGAGACACCGTAGTGGAGGGCTCCGGAAATTTCGACCACCTGGGGTTCTTTAACGTGCACTCAATTCTGAGCACACGGGCCTACAACATTTCCGCCTCCATCGGAAATGCAGCCGCCGCAGCCGGGATTCGATACTGAGACCTGCGGAAAACCAATCTAAAGAAAAATCAACTGAAAAAAAAAGATAACTTTCTAATATAGTTTCCCAGAAGACTCCGGCGCTGCGATCATTCAGCGACCTTTGGAATGATGGGTAGTACACGGATTTCCCTAGTCTTCGTACTTGCGGGCCTCAAATAGAACTTGTGGATTCGTTCATTTGTATGTTTCGGTATTGTTTCGAAAGAAAGAACGAACTTTTTTTGGAACTTCATGACCCGATTTTAAATGGTAAGCCTAAAGGATTAAGGTGGTGAAGCGCAACTGCTGAACATTTGCTGGTTTTTGTTTCTTGACAAAACAGCTTCAAGCCACGCGAACCCAAACATAGCCAGAAGTACGAAAATTGAACAGACCCGTCTACTACCCATAATTCCCATGCTCGCTGATTCGCCGCAGTGTTCCGGCTTCCCTAGACACTAACGCTAGAGCTCCCTCTAAGGCATTCTTGGGAAACTCTGTTGACTTTCGACTCCCAGTCGTCTTAGGCGAGTGCATGAGGTGCCCTATGAGTTCAGTACGGCACCATAGCTTTTATCAGTGCCCTGAACATGAGATTTTGTTTTTCAGTTCTCAAATTTTGCAATCAGAGAGAGAGAGAGAAAGGGAAAGGGAAAAGCAGGGAGGTTAACCAAAGATTGGCTTGGCTGGCTGGCTGCCCTTCATGGGGGGTGGGGGCGGGGAATGCGGGGAATAATAAAAATAAAAGAATATTGAAAAATTAAAATAAGAAACAGATAGATGAACAGTTCTGAATTCAGCATCAAAATTTCAATATAAAATTTGTATTGTTTTTATTCTGTAACTTGCATTACTCTACGATTCCCTAAGATATTATATTCATAATGAAATATTGGGAGCTCAAACTAATGGGACACAAGGGAGGAGACAAACATTTGTCTCCTCCCTTGGGTCCCGTTAGTTTGCGCTCCCAATATTTCACTCAATTCTTGGCCAGTCCCCCACATTATATGGTATAAGGTACGAGCCACAAGAGAAGGAGGAGGAAGGAAGCAACAGAAGGGAGAAGGCAGGGAGGTTACCCAGAAAGACATCCGGTTGGCTACCCTACACTTGGTGTTTAGGGAAGGGGACAAGAAAGATGAGAAAGAGGGAAGAGAAGGAAAAAAAGGAGAGACTGACAGCAATTTCACTGCAGCGTGTAGAAGCTCATCGCAAGTCGTAGGTGTTCACGCAAACCCGGCTTTCCCAAGAAACACAGCAGGGCTTTCACTGCCTTGTGGGCTGCCGAGGGATGTGGACGCTGGTGTAATAGCAGCTGTACAGAAAGAGGCCGATCATCCAGTCACCACATTGCGTTGGCAAGTACTTGTCTGTCTGAGGCAAATTGAGGACAATGGCACAGCAGATGTTCGATATTGCTACGTGGCACCACAGATAACTCGAAACTCAATAAGGAAGAAGATGATGTCGGAGCTCTCGTGCAGACTAGGTTCCATCTTGTATGTCTGCTTGTTAAATCGATAGTAAGCATATTTCTCCGATGCCTTTTCCCTGTAACATTTTGGTGGAGAGTGTGGGTTCTCCCAGAATCAACATCCACGACGATTCTACGAAGCGGGCGTTCTTTGGCTGCCTCTACGATGGCTTATCACGACTAGAACGAGGATTCGTCGGTACCTTCCCCAAGCGTGCCCCGTCAGACCGTGCAGCGTCCAACAGCGTCGCATCCAGCCGTCACGAACCGCACCATCGTTCTGACGACTCCACATGACCAAGGCACCTTTTTCGGCAACGACGACAAGGATGTCGAAAAATGGCGTCTGCTATATGAACGGGTCAGTGCACTATACAACTGAGACCCGACGCTCATGCTGGCCAATATTCGACTTTACCTTGAGGGCACGGCCAAAGTCTGGTTTTTCAACCATGAGGAGGAAATCACGAGTTGGGATATTTGCAAACACAAACTCATCGACCTCTTCGGCAAGCCCATTGGACGTCGTCGTTCGGCGCAGAAAGAACTCGCGTGCCAACTGCAGTCCTGCACCGAGTCATACGTGACATACATTCAGGATGTGCTCTCCCTCTACCGCACGGTAGACGACAAAATGCCGGAATCCGAAGAGGTCGCGCACATCCTCAAAGGAATCGCGGATGATGCCCTCACTCTCCTTGTGTTTCGCAACTCTTCGACAGTGGACGACGTCATTAACGAATGCCGACGCTTTGAAGAAGCGAAAAGTCGTCGTATTACTCCCCAATGTTCACGTCTTCCCAACACGGCTTCCACGTCTACTTGCGAAGACGCCCACCTCCCTTCAGCCGCTGCTACTACCGACAATATTGTGCGCATCATCCACCGAGAGATCGAGGCCACATCTCCTATTGTTGATCATGCCCGTGCCACTGACGATTCTCGTGCAACAATTTCTTTAATACAGACCGTTGTCCGCCAGGAACTGGCCAACGCCGGACTACAGACGCTCTGCCCAGTTAACGGACCTGACCAATTACCTAGTGTACCTGATATGCCCCGTGGTCCGTACAACCGTCCACGTTACCGGAACTCGGCTGAATGGTGAACCTCCGATGATAGACCTATCTGCTTCTACTGCGGACAAGTCGGCCACATTTCACGTAATTGCCGTAATTCCTGGAATTGGCAGCCATGGCCGCACTACGCCAAAACCCGGCGCCCAACTAATGGTTCCCGCATGCCAATATACGTCGACCACGACAATGCTTCGCTACCCATGCCCACTCGACCAAACCGCTCGCCGTCGCCATACGGACGCCTGTCCCGCTCACCTAACCGTCACCGCTCTGCCTCCCCCTCCTACCACCACCAGTCCTCGGAAAACTAGCGGTCGCAGCTCCTAGAGGTGAGTCTGCCTTGACGACCCGACCCGAAATTCCTCTGCGCACGCTACCCGTGCACAAGAACGTGATCAACGTAAATGTAGACGGCACACCTGCTATAGCACTCATTGACACTGGCGCTCAGATATCTGTAATGAACTCTAGTCTTCGTGCTCGGCTAAAGAAAGTGCTTACGCCTGCTCCTATAGCACTGTAGTCCGAGTAGCTGATGGAGCAACGTTAGATGTCACTGGGATGTGTGCCGCCCGCGTCACTGTGGCTGGATGTCATACTTCTGTTTTGTTTTGCGTCCTGGACCACTGCCCACACGAAATCATTCTGGGATTAGATTTTCTGTCGGAGCATTCCGGCCTAATTGACTGTTCTGCTGCTGTTGTTCAACTTGCTTTATCACACGCCGTTGACCATCCTGGTCCTGCGCCGCCAAGGCTAGGCTCCGTCGAGCACATTCGCCTATTATGTCAAGCTAAGGCGTATATGGACGTCTCTTCCGATCCTCCTGTGGCCAACGGAGATTATGTGGTGTCACCTAACGCTACCGTCCTCTCTTCGTTCAATGTAACGTTCCCGCACACGATTATCACTATGTAGGACAACGTGGAACGTCTTCCTATTGTGAACTTTGGAATTTGCGCGCAAGTGCTGCCTTGAGAAATATGCCTAGTAACACTTGCCTCTGCCAGCGACTACAACATATCCGCTTTAACAGAGGATATACCTCACCTCCCAGTCTTGAGTTGGGCACTACCCGAGATGACATAACGAAAATGATCGTTTGCATCTGATCTCCCTGCCGAGCATGTGCACGCGCTTCGAAGCCTTCTTGCGTCGTATGAAGACATCTTTGATCTCCACGACCGACCACTAGGCCAAAAGACCATCGTAAAGCATCGGATTAACACCGGCGATGCGAATCCGGTACATTGGCGGCCCTATCAGACATCCTCCACCGAACGCCACGTGATCCAGAAAGAAGTCGACAAGATGCTTGCTCGGAACATCATTGAGCTTTTTCAAGCCCGTGGGCCTCGCCTTTCGTCCTCGTCAAAAAGAAAGATAACAGCTGGCGTTTCTGTGTCGACAACCGGAATCTTAACAAGGTAACGAAAAAAGACGTGTATCACCAGCGGAGGATAGATGACGCCCTTGACTGCCTTAGTGCAGCAAATTATTTTTCTTCCATCGACCTCCGTTCCGGCTACTGGCAGATAGCAGTTGATGACATGGACCGTGAAAAGACAGCATTCATAACTCCCGACGGACTCTATCAGTTTAAAGTAATGCCGTTCGGGTTATGTAATGCCCCGCTACATTCGAACGAATGATGGACGCTCTCCTTCACAGTTTTAAATGGTCAATCTGCTTGTGTTACCTTGATGACGTCATTGTATTCTCACCGACTTTTGAAACACAACTCGAGCGTCTCTCCCGACTATTATTTCTGCTTTCCGCAAAGCAGTGCTTCAGTTAAACTCGTCGAAATATCACTTCGGCCGCCGCCAACTCACTGTCCTCGGTCACCTTGTTGATTCTCCTGGTGTTCATCCCGACCCTCAGAAAGTCCGCGCAGTCAAAAATTTCCCTTTGCCGACCTCCGCGAACGACGTTCGGAGCTTTCTGGGCCTCTGTTCCTACTTTCGCAGATTTGTGCGGAATTTCGCTCACGTCGCGCGCCCACTCACGGAACTACTGAAGAGAGATGTGACTTTTGTGTGGAGACCTGAACAAGCCAGAGCATTCGCTGAGCTGCCCCGCCGCGGTGGTCTAGTGGCTAAGGTACTCGGCTGCTGACCCGCAGGGCGCGGGTTCGAATCCCGGCTGCGGCGGCTGCATTTCCGATGGAGGCGGAAATGTTGTAGGCCTGTGTGCTCAGATTTGGGTGCACGTTAAAGAACCCCAGGTGGTCTAAATTTCCGGAGCCCTCCACTACGGCGTCTCTCATAATCATATAGTGGTTTTGGGACGTTAAACCCCACATATCAATCAATCATTCGCTGAGCTGACCGCCAGACTTACGACGCCTCCGATTCTTGGCCACTCTGATATGTCCGCTCCAACTGAAGTGCACACCGACGCAAGTGGCCATGGAATCGGAGCAGTTTTGGCACAAAGACAACATGGCTGCGAGCGCGTCATTGCATGCGCTAGCCATTTCTTATCGCCAACGGAACGAAATTACTCAATCACTGAACATGAATGCCTTGGCTCGTTTGGGCAGTGGGTAAATTTCAGCCATATCTGTATGGACGGTCATTCACAGTTGTCACTGACCATCATGCCTTATGCTGGCTGTCGTCCTTAAAAGATACTAGTGGACGTCTCGGCCGGTGGACTCTACGGCTACAGGAATATTCCTACACAGTCGTTTACAAATCGGGCCACCACCATGAAGATGCCGTCTGCTTGTCGTGTCCTCCAGTCGACCCACCGGACGTTCCTGAGAGCGGCGAGTCTATACTTGCGTGCTGGCACTTTCCGCCTTCGGCAACATCGGAGATGAGCAACGTCGTGATCCTCACTTGAGAGATATCATCCTTGGGCTGACTGGTCCCACAACTCCTCCGTCTCTCCGTATGTTCCTGCTCCGAGATGGCGTATTATATTGCTACGGCATGCATCCGGACGGACCTGAGCTGCTACTGGTCATACCCCAACATATGCGTCAGACTGTCCTCGCACAGTTACATGACATCCCAATGGCTGGTCACTTAGGAGTCTCAAGAACTTATGACCGTGTTCGACGTCGCTTCTGGTATGTACCGACCCGTCCATCGTTACGTCTCTTCTTGTAAATCCTGTCAACACCGCAAAAGGCCATCAACCCTTCCAGCAGGACGCCTTAAGCGAATTCAGATACCATCGGAACCATTTTATAGGGTAGGTCTTGACCTACTTGGACCTTTCCCTTTATCGGTCAGTGGGAACAAGTGGATAGCAGTCGCCACGGATTACACCACTCGGTATGCCATCACGCGGGCCCTTCCCACCAGTTGTGCAACCGACGTCGCCGACTTTCTCCTAGGAGACGTTATACTACATCACGGCGCCCCTCAACAACTACTTACCGATCGGAGTCGCTACTTCTTATCCCAGGTTATACAAGACATATTGCATTCTTGCGCTACAAGACACAAGGGCACAACAGCCTATCACCCTCAACCCAACGGGCTCACAGAACGGCTAAATCGAACTATCACAGAAATGCTCGCCATGTACGTTGCAACCGACCATCGTGACTGGGACGCGGTCCTGCCATTTGTGACATTTGCCTATAATACGTCCCGGCATGATACTGCAGGTTTCTCGCCTTCTTTTTTCTCATGTATGGACGAGAATCCACGCTATCTTTTGACACGCTCCTTCCTACCGGTATCCACACATCGGACTACACCCGCGATGTTATCTCTAGAGCTCTGCAGGCACGTGAAATTGCTCGCCTGCGTCTTAGTGATCCGCAAGACCGCCAACGACAGCTGTACAATGCCCACCACCACGATGTCAACTTCCAGCGTGGTGACACGGTCCTTCTCAGCACGCCATCACGGCGAGTTGGCCTGTGCGAAAAGCTGACTTCGCCATACTTAGGTCCGTACCGTGTCGTGCGCCAAGTTACCGACGTGACCTATGAAATTGAACCTTTCACAGCACCAGCGCCGCTTGTGTTCTGACGTTGTGCACGTCTCTCGGCTGAAGCGATACCACTCGGACCAACCGAGCACCGAGACGGTGCCTTCGCCGCCGGGGGGTGATGCTACGTGGCGCCACGGATAACTCGAAACTCGATAAGGAAGAAGACAACGTCGGAGCTCTCGTGCAAACTGGGTTCCATCTTCTATGCCTGCTTGTTAAATAGATAGTAAGCATATTTCTCCTATGCCTTTTCCCCGTATCAATATTTTCATCGGCGCCGCAAACCTCGCAGGTCGCACTGTCAGTCATTTCGATTAACGTAGTATAAACTTTCGTAAAAGCAACTCCCAGTCAAAAGCGATAGAGAAGCGAAGCTTCACGTCGATGTAGGCCTGGTGGAGGCCGGATTCATAGAGAAGTGTAAAGTTCGCGTAGTCTTGTACGTCGTATGCTTGGTGTGTTCCACTCAGTCAGTGTGAGACAGCGGGCCAGTTGACGAACCTGCCTCGCCACGTCCGCTCTTGAAAGCGGAATCGGAACGCTATTTGCTTCATCATGTGACTTGCGAGCAGCATGATCTGCAGAATCATTTCCGCTTATACCACGGTGCCCAGGTAGCCATTGAAACACAATGTCATGGCCTTTTTAGATTAAGATGTGGTGAAGTTTCACGGTTTGGTAGGCCAACTGGTCGTGGCATCCATGTCGGAGAACTGACCGCAGGCACTGTAACACTGGTTTCGAGTCAGAAAACGGCCCATTTACTTGGTATTTCTTCAGATACGATTAGTTTCAGTGCCCTACGGAGAGCCTCGAGTTCTGCCGTTGTGAACGTCGTCACATGTAAAGTCTTAAAACGCCGAGTTTCCCCTTGTGATGGTATAACCACTGCTCCACCTGAACTGGACGACGTGGTTGAGCCATCCGTGTAAATGTGCACGTGGTTACTGTAGTTTTGGTCCAGTAGGAATAGACTCAGTTGTTTTAGGGCGTGTGTTGGTAAGTCCGATTTTCTCCACATTCCTGGGATCGTTAAGTAAACTCGGGGCCGGCTAAAGCTCCAAGGAGGAAGCAGTGGCTTTGATGCAGGTGCGTGCGCCTCAGTAAACGATAAGCGATGCTTGTAGACAGTGGCATCGTATGTCGTGCGGGGCCTTTCAGTAGCGAGGCTCACCAGGTGGTGGGAAGGGGTCCTGGCATAATGCCTGAGGTGCTTGCGCATTGTCTCGGTAATAATATGCGCCCTGATTGAGTGATCTTGAGCGATGGCAATGGTTTCAGCCGTTGGAGCACTGCGGGGTAATCCAAGGCATATCTTATGTGCTTGGGCTTGAATGCTCTGAATTGTGCGCAGGTTAGTCTTGCTGGTGTCAGATATTGCAGGTAAGCTGTACCGCAAAAAAAAAAACGATAAACAGCGCTCTGTAAAGTTTCAGCATGGATGGTATGGGCACTCCCCATTTATTTCCTGCAAGGAATTTGAACGTGTGACATGTTGCGATCAGCCGCTTCTTCACATAGTTCACGTGTGGAGTCCACGACAGGTTTCTGTCTATTATGACCACCAAGAACCTGTGACTTCTGCTGAACTGACGCTGTTAGTTCCCGGTACAGGCGCTCGTGAAGTCCGGTGGTCCTGAAGAAGCACAAGAGGGCTTTCATGGCCTTGCACATGTGAAACCATAGGCCAATTAAGGTTCCAGGATCTTCTTTTCTGTTAGTGGTCTTGAATCAAGGTGACAAAGCTTGGTTTCCATACCACCTATTTGAGTTTGGTATGATGGGCAGTGGCATACGATGTGCTCCGGCATCTCCTCGCATGTGCAAATGTAGCCCACCGAACTGCTGGACATTCCATATGAGACACGAATACGCAATCGTAAATTTCGTGCCCGACCACATGCGACACAACAAAGTTGCGTCGCGTCGTGAAAACAGAAATTGCAAAAGAAGTTGCAAGTTCGGGTCAACCGAACACAGGCGCACGTTGGATAGACCCTACGTTACATTGTAGAAGCGTGGCACGGTGAGCAAGCGATTACAGTCGCCGCGTGGCCTCCGTTCTCAAGAGTGGCGAAGGCATCCCCAGGTCTTGGTCGTGAGCCGATTGTGCAGCTTCATCCGTATGGTCATTTCTGACAATGCCGCAACAATTAGGCAACCATGCATTGAAATGAAATATCATGTCCTTCCTCGAGCGCTCGGTGGTAGTATATAGTGCCTGGTCTCATACACTGATTGTTCGTGTAATTCGTGCCGTAGTCCTTGTAAGGCTGACCTCGAGTCGCAAAAGATGGTCCATTGATTAGGTGTTTGCTGGAGCCTGAAGAATGTACTTGACCACACCTTGAAGCGCAGCGAGTTCTGCCGCTGTCACCGTTATGATGTCAGAAAACATGAATAGTAACAATACGTTACCAGATGGAATTAACACTGCTCTGGCAGAGCTGTTGGAATTAGTCAAGCCATTGGTGTAAACATACGTGCGGTCAAAGTAGGTTTTGTCCAACTGACGCAATGACGACTGCTTCAGGGCTAGCGGTGACATAAGCATACGCAAGCTGGATGGAGACTCCTCAGCGCAGATGCCGAGCGCATCAAAGTTTTGAAGCGAGGCGGTAATATGTCGTGGGGTAGTTCGCTAACTAATTGAGGGTCTGAACCTAAATTTAGGCTTGCTACTACCAATTTAAAGCCCTTGGTCATCAAGCACATTGCCGTCGTTAACAACACGTCTAGCTCTTTTCCTTTCTGCAACGCGCCTTTGAAATCGCAGCCAACGCGCCTCGACGCACTGATCACAGATGGCGGTAGTTCACCGAAGGCTCGCCCGTTTTGATCGACCCGGCGGCAGTATACGGCCGGTACGGTTGGCACAACCGTGACGCATGTTTGAAATTAGCTTTCTCTCATGTGCTTTCTGAAGGCCACGTACTCGATAGATTTCCTGCAATGGAGTATGAGGTCGACAGCAATTTCTGAATAAATTCAATTACCGCATTTAATCGCTAACTGCCACCATTAGCTTACGTGAACGTTACTTGAACCAAGTGTTTTTTAAAACGCGGGCTTACATTGGCTAACCAAAGTGGTAGGTGTTCTGTGGGCTAACTACACAGAGTTTCCTAAATATACAGCAGAGGGAACTCTGGCGCTAGTGTCTGTGAGCGCTGCAACACGCGGCGCTTTAGCGAACATGGGAATGATGTGTAGTACACGGATTTGTATAATCTTCGTATTTCTGGCTATGTTTGGGTTCATGTGGCTTGAAGCTGTTTTGTCACGAAACAGAAATCGGCAAATGTTCAGCAGTTGCGCTTCACCACCTTCATCTTTTAGGCTTGTCATTTCAAATCGGGTGACAAAGTTCAAAAGGTTTCGTTCTTTCCTTCGAAACAAAAGTGACACAATAAACGCGATAAAGCAATAAACGAAGCCACAAGTGGGATTCGAGGCCCACAGGTACGAAGTCTATAGCAAATCCATGTACTACTCATCATTCCCGTGTTCGCTAAACGATCGTGGGTCCAGAGTACCCCTTAGTGAATTTTAGGAAGCTCTATTTATAACTGTTGACTAGCCTTCGCTGAATAATGGCTACTGTTGGCTACTGTTGGCTCATATTCAATTCGTGGCATCGAAATTGCCTTCATTCACTCTCAATTTTATAACGAACTTTTGTACTTTTCTTTCTCTGTGATACCACCAACTGATTCGTAATTGTTTCGCTTCTGGTTGAAATACTGCAATAATAGGGCTTCATACAAGGCTAGGCTGGCACGTGCACGAGCGAAAATATGAATTCAGCATGAGCAGATTTAACTTGCATAAGCAATTGAGTAAGGCAAACACATCTATTCTCTACGTACAGCAGAATCGAAATTCTCAAGCGAAATATAGTCCGCCTTAACTGCTAAATGGAGTCGGGTCACGAGGTTCGATTACCGTCCTCCCAGCAGAATATTACTGACTTACTGATGACAATAATGAAGAGATTTTCATAAGTACCCAGCCGGTTACCGTGGAACGGAAGCATTAATAAGCGGGACTCGTAGCTGCCGAAATAAAAAAAAAAGTAAAAGGCCGGTCTTCTTTTTCCCGCTCAGCTCACGTCTTCTAGCAGTCAGCACGACTCCTGCCTGTCTGCTGTTGCAGATATAAAACGCGTCCGGAAAAGCAAGTAGGCTTGAGGCGCAACACAGAAGGTTATTAAGAGGTACATGTCTGCATGCGTGTTCTCCTTATTCAGCGCCCTTTCCGCTCGCAAAATGCAGCCTTTGCACCCGTTATTTATTTATTTTTTTCATTCGTCTTTTTCGCCTTCATCTCTTTCTCGCTCTCACTCCTTTCTCTGCACTGCAAGCAACTCGCTTAGCTAAGCTGGACACGCATCTTCGAAAATGGGGGCAGAAGTTTCCGCACTGCCCGAAGAAGTCAGCTTGGCAGCGAGGAGACGGCGCCAAAAGGCCGCAGCTAAATACCGGGAGCAGAACGAAGGCACGTGCAGGCGAAAGCGCGCGCCTTCATTGCCACCACAGCCGGCGATGGTTGAGCTCGGCGGGCGCGGCCCGTGTGGGAAGAACGAGGAGGAACGGCGCTCCGCCAAAGACTCGTCCGCGCGCACGCAGAGCGAGCGGGCTCGAAACAAAACATTGTTGCTGCAACGCGCACGGACAACAAAGAGGTTCCCTCGGACAGAAACAGGAGGTTCGTTCGGCCCAGAGGCCGCCCCCCTGAAAAATGATCCAGCCCTCCTCCGCAGGTTTCCCATTACAAAAAGGTGGAAGTTTGCTGCGCCACGCAGCAGCGCAGGTTGAGCGTTTTCTTTTTCTCTTGCTTTTTCGGGGGCGCGTTGCAATCCTCATCGGTTTCTCTTCCTCCAGCAGCACTGACGCTGCTGTTTGCCTGCGAGCTTTCGCCGAAGTTCACCTGGTTGCGCGGCAGAAGCCGTCGGTGTTTGTGCGTGCACCCCCCTGCTTGCTTGAATTCGGCCCGACCGATGATGCCACCTCCGGACGCCGTGGCTGCAATGCCTCGTTGCACCCCCCCCCCCCCCCCCCCCGTTCTCTTCACCATCTCGAAGCTCGCTCACCTTTTATCGGCACTGACCATCTCGGGTGTGCGTGGTTCCTTTGCGTTTCGGACTCCACTCCTAATGATTCCTCTCGGTCTGATTTTTATTTTTTTCTCTCCCACTCCCGCTCGGGGCGGTTCGAAAACAAAGGCGCTTTCTGCGTTCGTCACAACTCAACCTAGCTTTCGGAGAGCCGCCTTCGCCTTTTCGGCCCGGCGCGGGGTCTCGGCGTGTCTCGCGTGTGTGATCGTCGCCGGCCAACAACCGCTCGGCATATTCTATTGTTTCTTTCAAACTTACGCCATCGTTTTGTGCTCGCACACCAGAATGCCTTTTGTACAACAAAGGCGGGGCAGTTCCTTCACTGTGTGGTAATGACATTGATGTATGCTCCACGTTAACCGCTACGTGACAGGAATTCTGGAAATACTGGATCCACCGGCGTCATTTCTTAGGCTGCCGTTATAGAGTGTGAATCCATTTGAAATTTTTTTTTACCAATTACATTGTCTTATTTAATGCTTGCTGTCGGACTAGTGGGCATTGAATCATATTGAAACTATAAGAACAGCCCCTCCTTGGCTCCTTTCAGCAGCGTTAGCCCCCCCCCCCCCCCCTTTCTGTTTTCCCGAGCTGTTTTTCTTTTCCGTAACATTAACCTCTGGTGTGCGAGGGTCACCATATGAGAAGGGGGTGAAGCACGTTAAGATGAAGCCCTGCCTAAGTTAATGTTGAGCATAAATGAAAGGCATCAAATGCTGTCGTAACGTCATGCAGCGTTCGAATAAGGAAATTAATTTCTTGCACCTATCACTAAGATGCACTACAAAATATTAATTGGTGCTTGGAAAGGTATGAATGTGTAGTGCAAGCCTTAATATTTGTAACCTGAAACTGTCACAGCAAGCGCGCAGATGTAGGCACGGCTTTTTGAAAAAACAAACGTGAAACAAGAATTCGCAAACATTGTTAGTTGGCCAGTCTCAATAGGACAAAGTGCTTCAAAGGTCACGACCTTAAAACACGGCTGCACTGTCGAACATTTAAGCGTACGGAATGAAGGTGGCAGAGAAGGCGAAAAAAAAAATGCACCAGCGCTTATCTTCGTTTTATCTCGCACTGTGGCCGCGCAAGCGGAGAGGTTGCGATCAATCGTCGTCGTCGGCGGCGGAGCTGGTTCCATCGGAAGAGCAGATTCGCTTTACTTTCGCAGCCTCCTCCTCATCACTTCCCTCCGTCCGCATTTTCCCTAGGCTTCGCGGAGTGCGATGAACGAGAATTCTTCGCTTCGTTTCTTGCCCTTCGCTCGCCCCTTTCCTTCCAGTTTTCTTCCCCACGCTCGTGCACTCCGAGCGTGCACACATACACAGACAAGAAGAGTCTTTGCAGCTCTCAGCGGAGGCAGCAGCCGCGCAGGGCCTTCTCTGCATTCCTCGCGCAAATATATTTTCCGAGATATAATGCAGCTCCTCAGAGAGAGGCTAGAAGCGCCGCATTCAGAGGCCACCTTTCACGGCGCTAGCGCCGGAGAAATTCGCTTCCTCCCCCCTCCTTTCCTCTCCTCTTGCACCCACCCGCCTCTTTCCGATGACCTCTTTCCTACGGCACGTTTTGGGATGTATATATAATTCAGCGCACTCTTCTTCGTTTCGTTTGCGCGGGTGCGCCATTGGTTCCATTCGAGTCGGTCCTCCAATGGCAGCTGCGCGCCAGGAAAGACATCGCCGCTGACGTCACGAGACACTCCCTCGGCCCTCTTCTATCACTGTTTCGAGCTTTCCAAATGAGCTCTGACGCGGGAGAGAAGAGAGGCACGACACAGGAGAGAGAGGAAAGAGAAGAGATGAAGGGATGAGGGAGGCCTAGCAGCACGAGGCCCCCCCCCCCCCCCCCTTCAAAAAAAAGGAGCTGCCCCCCCCCCCCTTTTCCATCTATTTCGCCCCCCCCCCCCCCCCCGAAGCGACGAGAGTGCACACACACAGAGCTCTCTCTTCTACTGGCGCTGCGAGACACGAAATGGCCGAAACGGGCGCCCGCGTGTGCGTGATATCACCGAATGCGCCGCCGAGGTAGGAGAAGAGGAGAATCGGTAGGAAGAGAGACAGAGGAGAAGAGGCCGCACAGCAGAAAAGGAGCCCGGCCGAAAGAGAGAAGAGATAATCACAGAGTTTTATGTAACAAACGTGCTCGGAGAGAGAACGGAAAGGACTCCAGCGAGACGGCCTCCATTGGTCGATGCCGCCACAGCAGTATACACAAGAGAACGCAGCTTTTTTGGGAGCCAGTGCCCCCAACCGGTAGGACGGCGTCGAGTTTTGTATGCCCGCTGCCGCTGGAACTCTTACTTCCCTCCCTCGTTCTGCGAGAGCGGAAAGCAATTCGACAAATGCCGCTGTGCGTTTTTGGCTTCACAGACTGCGATGATGCATAAGAGAGAAAATTGACCTCCGAGGGCGGACTCTCCGGCGGACGCGAACGACGAGAGTTTTCTCGTTGCGATGCCCTTGCATCGCGTCCTCTGCCTCGTGATGCTCTGAGACGTGGCAGTGAAGCACCTCGCAACGACGGACCCGGTCAACACGGATTCTCGCTCGACCTGCGACAGATGGCGTCTGTTGTCCTTAGATCAGCTACACAGAACCGGTCGTTAATGCCGTGCGACAAAACAATGGGCTCACATGAACCCTAGTATATCTTATCTATAATGAAAAATAATTTTAGCGAGGAGGATTATCAACTAACCATCTATACGACCCAACTAGGTGCCAACTATTGCGACAAAAAACCAGGCAGGCCTGTCAGACTGGTTGATGAGGGCGAAACAACAACAACAACAACAACAACAACAACAACAACAACAAACGACTATTTATGAGTGACAGAACTCCAACATGTGTTTATCACAGCTATATGTTGGCAACGTAATCACATTAATTAATTCTTATCAGCATACCGATGTTGTTCTCCTTCAACCAATTGTTGTAATGCCAATATGTTAAAAGTAATAAAATAAAACTTGCATGCGACCCATTCCATTCTCGAGCTGGCACAATTTATTAGATGCTGCAGTGTGCTTGATGTGAACCAACATTTAGGTCTTAGTGCTTCAGCTTTCCTTCGCTCAGCTGCATTAGCAAAACGGCTTTTAAAAAGGCTTTTCAGAGCTGTGCGTACTAACTCCTACGGGTAATCTGCAGGTCACATTTATTTTTATTGTATTTTTCTTTTCTCTTGTGAACATGTACAACATCTGTGCATTACTCTTATAATATGTTTTGTCGTGACACCTCATATCTTTTATCTGTCTACACAAGCTGACATACTTTTCTTCGGTTTGCTCTGAGTAATAGAGAGATTGAAGTTGACGGCGGCAATAATCATTAGGATGATTAAGATATAGATAATTTACTATGGGTGTCACACATTAGTATGAGTCTCTAATCCGCGTGAGTCTACCTTACGGCAGCAAACCTGAGCACCAACGAGCTGATGATTGATGAATGGACTGATTTGCCAATTTAGTGACAGATTGTTTGTATGCGCGAGAAACATTCTATGTAGCGGCAGTATAGGGTGCCATGAATAGGACTGCTTGTACAGGTACATCGTCACATTCCTGTTGTTAGTCGATGTGGTGGTTATATATTGGATATAGTTGTGGCTGTCACCTTCTTTTACGGATAACAGCTATCAATTAGATGACACTCTGGGCTGTACTATGTTGCCTTTTGTCGTTTGGCTACCTTGGCTACTTCGTCGAAATTGGGGGTCTGCTATGCTTCATGGAGTGTTGGATCATTATTATTTTATACCCCAGTAGGGTCGCTCCAGTGCATCATTGCTTCTTTTGTGACCTCTTCTTTCTCTCAGTATCTATCTTATTCTTTCAAAAGCGTTGTTACGTATGGCGATGCCTCGATACAAGAATTGGTGTACCCCAGCGTATTATCTGACCTACACAAATGCTTTTCGCAGTTCATTAGTAGGAACGTGTTTCGGAAGTTATGCTTTCAACATGCGAACCCTGAGTCGTGACCCCGAGTCGTGACCTCTTACCGCGCTAATGTTGTGATCAGCCAAGAATTAAAGCCGTAGCTGTAATAAGCAATTCACTTTTAATGCACGTAGACTTTGACTAAGCCGGAGGGCAGGGCGCGCAAAAAAAAAACCAACAATAAAATAGGGTATTTTAAAAGAGCAACAAAATCTATTCACCTTGGCGAGCATGAGGTCGTGTTTTCACGTGGTGCGTTTTACGCGTACTAAGTGGGGTGGCCGCAAGTGCAGCGGCTCGTCAGCCAGCCTTTCGTCCGAACACCAGTTAATTGTCTGACATCGCGGAGAAAAGCCGACGTCAAAGCAAAAAAGAGTATGGAGAGTTATTGCACGCAACTTCGGGGCGACACGGATGCAATTGTAATGCGATAAGCGTTTCGCGATCATACATTGTGAAAGAAAGGAACAGAATAAAGCGGAATGAAGTGCTGGACAAGCATGTAGGCGTCTATATATATAGGAAGTCTTGGCTGCGGCTGTTTACCCTGATGCCCCCCACAGCACAGAAGAAGCTGGCTGTTCGCACACATAACACGTCTTATGTTTTTATTGCAAAAGCTCTGCGAGTAGAAACAAAAAAAAAGTTTTATATATGATGCCTTGTAGCTCATTGTCGCATATATATATATATATATATATATATATATATATATATATATATATATATATATATATATATATATATATATATATATATATATATATATATATATATATATATATATATATATATATATATATATATATATATATATATATATATATATATATATATATATATATATATATATATATATATATATATATATATATATATATATATATATGCAGAAGAATAACTTCGGTTGCCGCAAGGTTATAAGTATGAAAGCAGATGCGCTTTCTTTCACATAACTGTTTATTTAGCCGACGTTTTGACGTGAGTTCCGTCTTTTTTCATGATCATGCCTTCAAAAAGACAAGGCTGTCGTCGAAACTTCGGATATATAAACAGTTGTTATGACACTTAAACCCACTGCTTGGGCGTTTCATGTCAATAAATTCAACGTTGTCGTTCGGGCAGTATACCTGCATATAGTCGTTGAACGACTGCGAGCGTATACCGCGGACAACATTCACACAAACTGTGTCTCTCTGTTTATCAACAGCCATTAGGCATCAGCATTAAATATGCATCGCCAACATTGGCATTCATAGTTTCAATCCTATTTGAACGTCTCGAATAGGACGAGTGCTTCTTTCAATGACCTAGAATTTGCCCTATTTTGTGCGAGATATGGTTCAATTTTGCGTGTGCGAACTTCTTGATTGCTTAACTCCATCCTCTGCCGTTCTCGCCTACAGTTACCATCCGTTTCGTATCGATTAAGTGGCTCTAACTGACTATCAGTCGCCTTCGCTTGACCTGACCAGCCTAGTCGAGCCTTTCGTGTCCGGGGACCATCGTAAATCAGAAACGGGTATGGGCCACAGAAAGTGGGTGAATCCCACGGAAGATATGTGCCACTTCTCCCACCACTCTCACTGTATACTTACCATTCAACCAATTCTAACAACTCCCACTTCATTCACTCACTTCAACAGCACTTCGTTCAAACCCAGTGCATTCAATTCCCACTTCATTAAACTAGCTAAAATAATTGGTAAAGTGAAGGCTTCCTTGTAAGCCACCGGCCTCGCTGTTGCACCAGTGCCCGTCAAGAAAAGTTGGCTGATTTTTTTTTTCTTAGAGTCAGGAATGACAGCTGAATTAGCTTGTTTTCTAATCCAATCTGCTCTCTTCCTGTTCGTTAATGCTATGCCTATCATTTTTTCCCGTCGTACGCTGCGTGATTTTTAACTTTTACAATTTCTTTGTTATCATGGTAGGTGCAACCTTAAGAGACAAGAAGAGAGCAGAGTGGATTAGAGAACAAACGGGGGTTAAGGATATCATAGTTGAAATCAAGAAGAGGAAATGGACATGGGCCGGGCATGCAGCGCGTAGACAGGATAACCGCTGGTCATTAAGAGTAACTACCTGGATTCCCAGAGAAGGCAAGCGGGCTAGGGGAAGACACAAGGTGAGGTGGGCAGATGAGATTAAGAAGTTTGCGGGTATCAATTGGCAGCAGAAAGCACATGACCGAGTTAACTGGCGGAACATGGGAGAGGCCTTTGTCCTCCAGTGGATTTAGTCACGCTGATGATGACGACGATGACGATAATGATAATGATGACGATGACGACGACGATGATGATAATATCATCGATGTTTCCACGCCATATGTTGGTACAGGCAGTACTAAAATGGTTAAACACTTTCCACTTTAGGAACAGTAGTATATTTCCTTTAATTATGTGGCAGTGTCTGCTGCGATCGCTACATTTTCATTCATCGGTAGATTTTTCTTTTCATGAATGGAGTTGGCTGCCCTGTGAGTCACTGGCCTAGGCATTTACGTGCTCTTGTACAGGCACTCCTAATCGAGACGCGCCTAAGGTTTGGATCATGTTTTATTGCTATATCGATTAGTTTACGCAGGACACGATTAGAAGGTCAAGCCGGTTGCCAATCATCAACTCTTTGTCTTTCGCAAGGCTGTCAATCAGTATTTTTGTGTCTCGTATACTAATGTTTAGCTCTGTATACGTTTGCACTTTCTTTATCTGTCATCGATCACATTTTTTAATTTGTTGCCACCAGTACTGAAGAACTCTTTCTTCTGAAGGTTGTTGGCTGTAAGATATTTTTCGTTAATCCCTGCCTTGCCATTTGAACTCTTCTTCTGAGCATGCAGTGATCAACATCGCTAAGAGCGCATCTTCTTGTCTGAACTCCCGTTTCTAACGCAATTCTGTTCTTTGCTTTTCTTGTAGAAATACGAAGTAGGTCAGGAGTTTGGATGTTGCATAAGGTACACGTAACCTACCAGCAGTATAACGCGTGCATATTATATTAATTCGAACTAATATTGTTTCTAACAAAAAAAAACGAGCCCTTAAAAATTCCCACATATTTCCTTTACAGTGTAGCTTCTTCATGGCAATGACGTATAACAAAATGGATGTAAAACGGTAACAATCATCTTAAATCATTAGTTCGAGCTTTTCCCTGGCAATCGTAATTCGAACGACACTACAGAAACAGGTTCCCTTCGCACACTGCCTTTCGTCACGATGCATTAATTATTTGCCGGCGCATGGCGATGTATGTTTCTTGTGGAGCCCCATAGATGGCGTAACACGTCCAGCAGTCGCCGTGACGGTGATATTTGTTGGCCTGGCTCCGCCGCGTTGGTCGGCGCGATGAGCTCCTCATAACGAGGCGTCCTGCTTGGAAGAGCACTCTGATGAGGCTGGCATATCTGCGCGCACTGCACGACTGACACGATTTACGGCGTAATGTCCGGAAGCAAAGCATCATTTAACATTTCCTCGCACGTGGTATTTATAAAAAGAAGGGTAGAATAGGAGGAGGAAAGAAAGAAAATAAGCTCCTAAGTAATAAGAATAAAAAAAGAAAACGAGACCTGAAAGGTGCGTTGCAAGAACGTGAGAAAGGGGGCTAGTATTTACGGCATAATTGGACTTTGTGCTTCGGAAACCGAAACGGAACATGGCCGCGAAAAGGCTGGTTTGTAGCGACCATAAAAGCGGGAGTGATTGCCCTATATGCTCCAGAGGGCGCTGCAACTTGAGGCCACACACGTGGATCGCGGGAAACGGCACAGTGCCACCTCTTTCAGGAAAACAAAAGAGCTAAAAATATATAGGAATCTTCATGTAAACACTTGGGAATCGAGTGGGCATCTTTATTTGACACACGCTGAACTGATGCTGCGAGCGGCGCTGAACACATTTTAAATAAAATGTGTAAGGCTATTGATTGTAAATATCGTTATTTTGATGAAGGCAGCTGGTAAAATAAAAAAAAAAGAAAGAAGATCCTGGGCCACATATCATGCAATCTGCAGGACCGTTTTTTTTTTTTTCATTCATTCAGTCAGTCATTCGGCAGATGAACAGCAATATGCTTACTGCCACTGTCATCATAATACGTGGCTAGGTATGCTAGCACAGTACTTGCCGTTTGGCAAGTACTTGCCAAAGGAACGAAAAGTACCGAGAAAGGAGAAAGCGCTGTCATTGGGTACAACGAAACAACGTAATGCAAAAAAAAAAAAAAACGATGATAGTGAGATACGAGTGCTGGAGGTCTGGAACTAACACGTTCGTGCAAGCTGATTCGAAAACTTACAATGAATGTGGAATTTGACGTGGTTTCCTTTTTCTTCTCTTTTTTCGTGTTAGAATATATTCAAGAGGATACGAAAATAGGTGGTGTAGTTAGGTTTATAACGACAGTTCTCAGTTCTACATCATTTCAAGCTTTCCCCGTTTGCAATCGTTTTCTTGTTCTTAAAATTAAATTTGCGTAAAGAAAGGCCGATGCCAATACGGGGCGCCGGCTTCTTCTCTTCTTTTTCACAACAG